>NW_017306308.1:825851-829914 GCF_000935625.1 Nanorana parkeri
GGGGGGGGAACATGAGAACGCAGGCAGTCCCAACGAGGTATCCTCTCCTAATACACTCCTGAGGCAGATCTAAGTCCGCAGCCCGAAATCCAGCAACAAGAGATGCGTTGCGCATCAACAGTGTAAGCATAACTGATGCCGTATATTTAAGAAATAGAATGTCATTGTATAACTTTTAAAGTTCCAAACAGGGACCGTTGCATATGGTGCATCTACCCCACTCTCCGGGTATGTGCTTCCGTGATCACTCGCAACCGTGGGGGGAAAGTGGAGCGTAAAACATCTATGGGTAAAGCAGGGTATAGCTGTTCTGTCTAATCTCACCCATTTCCTGCGGGCCCCTCCGGTCTCCCAGATCGCCTCTTCCTCGGGGGAGTGCGCCAGCTGTTCCCCCTCTCAGGGGAGGGGGCCCGGTATCACGTCGGCCCAGCCGGGCAGGTCAGGCACCGGGATGTTGAGATCCGAACAAAAAGCTTCCAGCTCTTCTGGGAAGCGCAAAACCGCCGATCGGCCTCCCTTGCGGGCGATCAGGCTAGCCGGGAAGCCCCAGCGGTACACAATCTCCGCTTGTCTGAGCTGATCCAGTAGTGGGCGCAGGGCTCTTCTCCTCTCCAGGGTCTCACGAGCCAGGTCCGGAAAGATGTGGAGTTGCGCGCCATCAAAATCAATGGACGACATTCCTCTCAGCTTCCTGGACACGTCCTCCTTGTCCCCATAGTTGTGGAATCGGCATATGACATCCCTGGGGGCCGAAGCCCCAGCGGTACACAATCTCCGCTTGTCTGAGCTGATCCAGTAGTGGGCGCAGGGCTCTTCTCCTCTCCAGGGTCTCACGAGCCAGGTCCGGAAAGATGTGGAGTTGCGCGCCATCAAAATCAATGGACGACATTCCTCTCAGCTTCCTGGACACGTCCTCCTTGTCTCCATAGTTGTGGAATCGGCATATGACATCCCTGGGGGCCGAGTCCGATAGACCACGCGGGCGTAGGGCTCTGTGCACCCTATCGAAGTGAAATAGGGGTAGAGACCGGCCGACCCAGTACTAAGTTGAATATGCCCTGCAGAGAAGCCATGAGATCGACATCTGCGGTAGCTTCAGGAAGGGCCAGGATCCGCAGGTTGTTGCGGCGGTTCCGATTCTCCTGATCCTCTACCTTGTGTAATAGGTTCCGCTGCGCCATTGCCATCTGACGGTGGGCTTCCCGGAGGTCTCTAATGGCGCTGTCGCGGTCCTCTACCCGGGTCTCCACCTCTTCCACCCTCGTCAGTATATGGGAGAGATCCGACCTCATGTTGGACAGATCCTGCTTGAGTGACGATTCCAGTACCTGGAACATATGGGCCAGGTCCGCCTTCGTGGGCAAGTCCCTCATAGCCTCTGACACTTGTGTGTCCGCTGACATCGGTACCGGAGAGGGGGGATCCGATTCACTAGTGGAGCCCGGGGAGTCCGGTGACCTCGGAGTACCCGGAGGTGTGCGATCCGTGTGAGCTACAGGCGCCTGCCTCGTGGCAGGCCGCGAGGAGGAGGCCTGAGAGGATCTTGTATCTGCGATAAGATACCTTTTCAAGGTGCCTGAGTTTGTTTTTTTTGATCCCGAGGACCGCTGACCTTTCCTCCCCATGATTCTGTACTGCAGGGTGGAGGTCCAGGGAACGGTAAGTGGAAATTACGGCAGTTTTTCTCGGGCTATGGCGGGAGCTCTGCTCAAGTGCGACCGATCAGCGCCATGCGTAAGCCACGCCCCCCGCCCCTCCCTTTTAGATTGTAAGCTCCTAACCAACTTGTCTTGAATTGTATTGTAACCGTAATGTCTTCCTTATATTGTAAAGCACTGAGCAAACTGTTGGCGCAATATAAATCCTATATAATACCAATAATAATAATTCCCGACCTTTTTTCTCTGAGGGATCTCAGTAGTGACATCATCTGCTAGGGGCAGTGTTGTGCATGCATATTCTCCATTTCCTTCCCACCTATTTGGAAATCTCATCCCACTGCTTGTCTGGTTATATAATATCACTGTCCTTTCCAGTCTCTGGTGTTGTTGCATTGCCTGCCTTCTGTAGATTGATGGCCTCCATTTGCCTACAAACCTCACCAACACCTAAATCCTTTAAATAACATGCTTGGGGATTCCCTAAAGCTGTATGCAGTTTTACAGAACTTTATAATTCCCTGGGGCAGTGACACTGCATTCTAGCAGCACATATTTGCATGTGTAATAATTTGTTTATTTTTACATTATTCCTTGGCTTACATACAGCAGCAGCAATCTAAAATAATTTGTAGTAGACATAAGCTAGAATTAAACCATGCATGGAGCAGATACAATAGATCTAAAATCTATCAAAATATATACACATATACAATTTAAAATAAAATAAAGCTCAATCCCTGACCTTTGTAACAATGATCAAACAGTAGGAACATGTTTTATAGCATAGCTTGTGCTCTTCCTTTCAGTACGACACTGTATGGCGTACAGTGTTTAATAAAATAACAACCCAGGGTGCACCAAAACATCTCAAACCCACATTCTAGAGAATTTGTCAGTTGGTATGCCAAAATAAAAATGGCATTGCCATGTTGCAGAAACAATAGCTAGACATATAGCACAGTGGCTGGAGTGTATGCAAGCAGCTTGACTGGGCACTGGACAGCAATGTAACAGGGAGAGATGGGTGTTTTTTTGTCAAGAAACAACAGAGTTTTAATTACAGCAGCCTGAAATGTTGCACTGGCATGCTGCAAAATATGTAATAATTTTTACTAGGGCGAGAAGAGAGATAGACTAGGCAGGTTTTATCACTTAATTAAAAATGCAGTGTGTTTTGACTGAAGACAGAAACATTATAAAGATTTGCTGGGCAGTATGTACTAATTTTTAACAAGGATTCAATGTCTAAAGAAGAGAGCAAGCAGATTTCATTTGAAATCATACAATTTCAGTGTGTTTTTTCTGTTCTGTTTTGTCTATTCTTCTCTGTGGTGAGCAATATTGTGTCTCTTCATGCATATGGCACTTAAATTATCAATAGAGTTACCAAGTGTGATACACTGCTTGCAAAGACTATACATCACCATGGTGCTGTCTGCAGCACATGTGTAGAAAGTGGTCCACACAGCTGAGCTATGGGGCAGACCTATTGATACCATTGGCCATCCACTGAAATAGTGCTTATCTCTCCACTCCTCTGTAATATACCCCTGGACAACCTTCTTCCTTGCTGATTTTGTGCCTCTCCCTTACTTTCCTCCTCTACAATGTTTGGCACCCAGGTATGGTTGGAGACCTCATCATTATCCCAACCCTCCCCATCGTTGAAGCCGAATTGGCACTAAGCTGCAGCTGCAGGATTATCACAACTGCCAACTGGTTCTCTTGCCTGTTTTTCTTTCTCTCTATGCTCCCATTGCTCTCCTCTCCATCCCCACATGAAATTAATTGCTACATTTGCTCCTGCAGCAAGTGACTAAAGCTGTGTTTTAAATAATTCAGTCCACTCCTCCATACCAGTTTGCGGGGCAACATTAGGATTAGCTGTGATGAGGAAGGACAGGGTTCATTTGCTGCTGCAGGTGACATTATGCTGCTCTGTACCTGGGAGAAAGAGAGGGAGGAGAATGAAGACTTGGTTATCCACTCTAGACATGTGCACTGCCAAAAAATTTGTTTCGTTTCGTTTTAAATTCGGATTTGTATTATTTCGTTTTTCAGGATTCGGGTGTGAAAGTCAATTCGGATTCGGACGAAATTCGGTAGCGTTAGTACGAACGTTCGTTTAGTTTTCTGTTCTTATTCGTTTCTTATTCGTTTCTTATTCGTTTCGTTCGTTTGCAGCAAAAGTGACATTTGAGGGGGAAAAAATATTTTTCTCCTTCTCTAATGTCACTTTGCTCCAACGAACGAAACGAATAAGAAACGAATAAGAAACGAATAAGAACAGAAAACGAAATGAACGTTCGTACGAGCGCTACCGAATTTCGGAAATGGAAATTCGGATTCGTTTGCATTCGTTATGTCTGTAATTCGGAATTCGGATACATCCGAATGTCCGA
>NW_017306308.1:830594-840220 GCF_000935625.1 Nanorana parkeri
TTCTTATTCGTTTCTTATTCGTTTCGTTCGTTTGCAGCAAAAGTGACATTTGAGGGGGAAAAAATATTTTTCTCCTTCTCTAATGTCACTTTGCTCCAACGAACGAAACGAATAAGAAACGAATAAGAAACGAATAAGAACAGAAAACGAAATGAACGTTCGTACTACCGCTACCGAATTTCGGAAATGGAAATTCGGATTCGTTTGCATTCGTTATGTCTGTAATTCGGAATTCGGATACATCCGAATGTCCGATTTTCCGAAAATTCGTCTGAATTTCGATTCGGAACGAAACGAATCGCACATGTCTAATCCACTCCACCCCTTCCTTTGTACTCTGGATCTATAGCATGCCCATAAAAGTGAGATGTGCCCTGCCTGTCAAAATTGCAGCACAACCATGCTTTGTCTTGTGGATACAAAATCTACTTTCCCCCTAATAGCTGCACATGAACAACCTCTACCTCTCCCTTTAGACCTCCCAGACATGATGGTAATGGGTGATTCCCTAACTTTATTACCAGCTGTGGCAATAGGTGGATGGAGAATGTGGTGACCTTTACAATGTGGTGATTTTGTGCACTATACTGGACCACAATATAGTGTTGTGCTGCTAACAAAGGGCAACTTTTTGTTTAACCACTTGAAGACCAGTGTGTTAAACCCCCTTCCTGCCCGGGCCATTTTTCAGTATTCAATGCTGCAGTATTTTGACTGATGTTTATTCCGACATGCAACGCTGTACTGAAATGGATTTTATACCATTTTTTGGGGACAGATAGAGGTTTCTTTTGGTGGTATTTAATCACTACTGGGGTTTTATTTTTTATTTTATAACAAAAAACTACCCTAACTTTTGAAAAAAAACCTGTTTCCCTTTGAAATGTTATGGAACATTTATTATCACCCCAATATTTGGGTAAAATATAAAAGACGGGGTCACGTCGGGTAAATAGACACCAAACATGTCAAGCGTTAAAATTGTACGCACCCGCGAAATCGCAGAAAATTACCACACCGAAAATTGGCCATAGGCGATGCTTTAAAAGCTTTTACTACTCATCAGTTTAGTGTTATCAGTAATTAAGGGCCCTAAAATTATTGCTCACACTTTAACGTTCGCAGTGATATGTAACATGTGCGGCACAATAGGCGGAATCGTCGTTTTGGCACTTGGTGCACCCAACGCATGTTTGCGATGGTATGTGGGGGGGCGGGGACTTTAAAAAAAATGTGTGTTATTTAAAAAAATAAAAATTTGTGACTATTTTTTTTAGCTTCTTTATTTTTTTGATGCTTTAATTTTTTATAAACTTTTTTTAAACTTAACTTTATTGCTATCACATAGGGGGCTAAGAAACCTCAATTGTGATAGCCAATTTATGAAGACATCAGGGGTCTTTAAGACCTCTAATGTCACCTAGGGACCCCCAAAGAAGCTGATGATACAGAGATCTGATTCATCAGCTCTCTACGGCTTCTGTTCCAGAGAGTGACAGTGGAATGTGGAAGTGATGAATATACATCACTTCCTGCATTTGGGGACAGGAGAGGAGTTTAAAGGGAGATTGTGTACTGATCTCCACTGACAGAGTCACCATGCAGGTCCCAGCAGCACCGGGCATAGTGGATCTCGGGACCGGCAGCGGCGGCAGCGTAGATGGCGGGGGGCGCACACCCGCACCTACTACAAGCGATCGGGCATCTCTAGAGATGCCTGATTGCTTGAATATAAACAGCCATCGCTGGCTGTTTACATTTCTGACAGTTTCCCCACACGTGTGCACGCTGGGCGCCACGCACGAGCGGGGGGAGGGGAAAGACGTCTGAAGATGCCCTCCCACTCCTATAAGGCTCCTGTCCGGCCATTCAGGAATGGCCTGTGACAATAAGGGGGTCTGAGTCTGAATATTAAAAATAGAATGTGTTTGTGCCCCAGTTCAGAGCACCTGCAGTCCTTCATTTAGTGATGTGACAAGCCCCCACCACATCCCACATTCCACAAAGAGATGCTCTGGCTGTGATCTTTTATTGCCCAGTCCGAGGGAAATTCAAAGCCAATGGACGGGAGGTGGTTAAAAAAGCCCCAAAAATGGGGAACAGCAGCAAAACAGCAAAACAGAACATGTTGCTGACACACACACATAACATCACATGTCGTCCTAAAAAGAACTGTTGGATCTATTCACAGGGAATACAAGTAGATTACATTCCATTCTCTTTATACCACAAACTTCAATTCACTGAGGTACTGTAAAGACAAAGCAATATTTATGCCACTTTTTTAGATCACTGGTTCGGCCTCATCTTGAGTATGCGGTTCAATTTTGATCACTAATCCACAGAAAGGATGTCCATGAGCTAGAGGGAGTCCAGAGAAGGGCAACAAAACGAACTAAGAGGGCTGGAGGAGCAAAGCTATGAGACAAGGTTGCTAAATTTAAACTTGTTAACGCTGGAAGTAAGGCAATAAGGAGAGGGGACATGATTTTGTTGTACAAAATGTTTAGCGAAGATGGCAACATCAGCAATATGGCATAGGGGCTTCTTTTCATTCAGAGTGGTTAAATTTTGCAACTCTCTGTCACAAGCAGTGGTATCAGTAGAGAATATTGATTTATTCACAAATCAATTAGATACCATCCTCAGAGACCGTAACATACAGGGTACAAGTACTCTTAAAAAAAAGACCACACAGGGACTTATATACACACATGCACGCACAACACACACACAGGCACACAAAGGTTGAACTTGATGGACCTGTCTTTATTCAAGCTCAAGTACTATGTAACTATGTACTTCTGTAACTATATTGTATCAGTGGAAATATACAGCAATGAATATAGCACTTTATAAATCACTGTACAGCTTTCTGTTAGAACATTAGCACAGTACTATAGCATTAACTATCTCTCCCTGCCGTCACTGTCATATGTCTGTAACTAAACCTCAACTTTTATAGGGGTTCTCTAATTAGATGAGGGTAAATCATGATGGCAGCTGCCTCTCCAATCCACTTTGTCCAATCAAAGAAAACATTGTATTTATTGAAAATTATTTATTTTCTAAATAGAGAAGGTATGACTTTCCTAGCTGTAGGAGCCAGGAAGTTGCTGCAGCACCACTCAGGGAATCAAAGGATAATTTGTATGTAGCAGAGATTACAAATTAAAATTTGATCATCCTCTGCATTGCTCTTGATGGTATATACTGTATGAATCATTACAGTCTCTGCTTCAGCAGTGTCACTTTTGTGTTGTGCCACAAAATGAACATGGGCTAGTCTATTTTCATTTGCCTTCCACCTGGAGAAAGTTTAGCTTGCTCAAGGGGATCTTTATTCACGTGTTTATTGTGTTGTAAAATATTGTCTTTTTGCTATTTTCTCTAAACAAATGCTTTTTTCTCCTCTTTGATACATTTACAATGCACTCAAAGCACTCTCCTGCATTTCTACTGAACAAAGTAGCCCACAAACTTTACCATTTTAAAATATTCATGTTCAAAACCAAGAGCCTTCGTTTTCAGAATCTGAGAGTGTCAAAATGGCATTGAATGTTAAGCAATAAAAAAATTAAATGAATAATGGATAAAGGCCATTTGCCACACCTCTGCTAGCTTCCTGCTGATATAAAGATTTTGTAACCTTTTATCAACTAGCAGTTTCAGTGTTTCAGTCTGTGGATCAGAATGCCTGCAAATCTTTCATTAACATTTTGGTTTATAGTTTCACTTCTGTAGGTTATTTATGTGGAAAAAAGCTTTTTACAAAAAAGATAAATTCTGGTATTTTTAAATGGTATCTCTACCAAATTGTTTTAATGGTTGTTGATATCATATGGACGGGTTAGAACCTCTGTCATGTTTATAGTGCTGTGTCTCCAAATATAGTTCTTGCATAGTTACTGTGGTCTAAGAATCTTTTGCAATCAGCAATCTTTCCCTGTTAAGTGCTGGGGTCCCACTTGCTGACTGCTACATCAATACATGATGTAGTATTTACATAATGGCTGGCAGGAGGGACCTCAGAGCACAGCGGGAGGGCAGGCATTCAACACATCCAAAAGTGTGTTGGATGCTGATGATTCTTCCGTTGCTGTAAATCTGCGAGAGTGCACTTAAAAATCACCACCCAACAGACTAGTAAGTATTATTAATTATCTTTTTGCAGGGTGATTTTTTTTTCTGGCAACAGAGTCACTTTAAACACAGTGTGTATGTTTGTAGTCTCTCACATTTTTACTATAGTACAAGAATCTATTAACTTTTGCTGAATGCAGGAGGCAAACATGCTGCTTCTGGGATCAGACGGAATGCTAAAGATTATGAATGGGGATGAACGATCGCTGGGGTTCGATTTGCAGCCATTCATCAAACACATCTAAATCCTGGAAATTGCAAACTGTAATCTGAACTCTTAACCCAATGAGGGAGCAAATCTTTGAAATCAATTCTGGTCATTTTGAAGTCTAATAGACAAGGAATGGTCAATGGGGAGCTGGGCACTGCCATAAGGCCAAAAAATTTAACACATACTGCTCAACACAGAGAGGGTTTTTATTTTTATACAACTTCAAGGGTGGCATGAAAAAATAACCATTTCTTTCTAGTACATGCATGGAAGATGCCTAGACTGTAGGTGGTGTTATGGAACAGTATGATTCTCACAGACAGTGACATCGTATTCTGGCAACACATATTTTGCATGGGTAATTGTTTTTTTTACTATTACATTATTGGTTGGTTTAAATACAGTAGCAGTAATTTGATTAATTACCACAACAGATCTAAATGTTACAGGAATGTTTATGCTTGCAAAAACAATTAAACTAAAACCCTCAACTTCACACCAATTGGTCAGTGGCAAAACAGTTCCAAAGCTTGCGGTTTTCTTTTTTCTATGTGCCATTGTAATACTTAAATTGTCCTAAAAGTTTCATAAAATGGAGTCCATAAAAGACTTAAAAACCACAACCCAGCATTCCTATAGCCAAAAATATTGTACAGACTCACTGCATATTATGTAAGCAGTTTTACTAGGCTATAATTGAAGAGGGGGAGACAAGGTAGGTTTTACTGTGAAATATAATTTAGAGCAGGGGTGCCCATAAGGTTGATCGAGATCTACCACTGATCACGGTGTCCTGTCTTCTCTGGATCCCCTCTGCTCTCCCCCATCTGTCATTCAAGCACAGGGCATGGGGGTGAATGGTTGTCAGTTTTTTCTTCTGCTCCTGTAGCTGGGGAAGAGACACCTGCCTGGTCAATAATTCTGCTAAAAATTGTGGGATGCAGTTAAGAAACTTAAAGAGTGAGGTTCAAGCTTACACTTGGTCCTACTCTGCATGGCCCCATGCTGACCCACTTCCCCACTTCATGTGCCTTAAGGTAAACCTCTCACACCACTTGTCAGACTTCTATCCTGCAGAGTCTGCAGATTTTTCTGCACATGCAGATGGAGATTCTTATAGCATGGGAGTAAAGGTGGTGTGAGGGAGGAATCAAAAGAAGAGGCCTTTTGCTGCCGGCTGGTATCACACCGGTATGTGCTGCTCCCACTGAAGAATCATGTGCCTCCCCATGGATGTGATACGCAAATGAATACTATATTTACCAAATTTAAAATGCTATAGGCAGAGGCTGCAGACCAATACTTAGGGGTCTATTCACAAAGCTGCCGAGGGCAGCCGAGTGAATGACCGATCAGAACAGCAGCGGATGTGTTACAAAATGTGTTACCGCTAAGCTATGTGAAGCATCCCTATGAATAGCAGTGGTCTGCATCCAGTGGCATTTGCTTGAATAGGATGGGTGCTCTCTCAAATCCTCTACAAGCTGCCTCTGCTTCTAGTTGACATCCTGCCTTGCTGATGTTGTGCTTCTCCCTCCTCTACAATCTCTGGCACCCGGGAACCTTAAAATCCACACCCAGCTCATCTCTCAAGCCCACTTGTAGTAAGCTGGAGCTGCAGGAACATTAATATCAATTGCTTTTCCCTGTCTGTGGTCCTCTTTCTCTATGTTCTTGGCACTCTTTTCCTCCACATTGCATAAAAGGAATTCGTGAGCATCCTCCTGCACCAAGTTACTTGATGGTGTGCTGAAATAAGTCAGCTGACCCCTCCATGCCGGTTTGCAGAGCAAAGGCAGGATTATCTGGAGAAGAAAAGAAAGGATAGGGGGAATTTGCAGCTGTTGGGGAAATCATTTTTCTATTAAACCATTAAAATAAAAAACATTTTGTTTTAGACTTTGGAATGGTTAGAACCTTTGTCTATATTTCACTGCTGGCGATATTTACTCCTCTATTTGTCCATTTTACCATTATCACTGAGACAGAAGATGAGGGGAAATCCCTTATTTTAGAGTTGTCACAAGAACAAAAGGTGCAAGTAATCTTTCTATCGGTAACAACTATTTGGTTGACAACTGTCTAAGAATGGAATATCCCTTGCCTTGTACATATTTCTTCTCACTCCCTGTTGTGTTTCCAGGACAGACTGGATCACAGACATCAAAAAATTAATTGACAGGGGTTTAAAGCTAAACTTAGCTCACATTCCCTTTCTTCCTTGCCAACACCAACATTTCATTTTCATAACCAAAAAGTGTGTCAAAATCATAACAATTTGTGATTTACAATGATTTTGTGTGTACACAGTCTCTTAAACTCTTCTTTCATTAACTCAAATCAGCATGCTTGCACCACCCACCACCCAAAATTGAAAATACACTCATAATTTAGTTTGTGGTCAATGACGTCACCCAAGATCCCTGGACCATATGTTTCCAATAAAACTGGTGGGGATCTGTCATTTAGAGGCAATAGTCAATAGTACCACTAAATGACAGATCTCTTGGTTTGTTGACAAGCACAAGCTAGCGGGGATCTGTCATTAAACAGCACTAATACTAGCACTGCTCAATGCCAGATTCCTGGATGCTGTTTGTAAAAGAACAAAGTCACTTTTAAAAGAGTGGATCCTTCTGCTCTGCAACTTCTCATTCAGGTTTAAGGCGCCATCCAAGCATGTTATTTAAAAGATTTTTTTATTTTTAATGTTGCACTTAAGATGCATTAAAATGCCATTTTCCTGTTGAACATTATTTTTTTCCTAAATGTTTGGTATTGGGGCGCGTGTACATGGCTGATCAGGATGCATGGCTGCATTTGGATCGGCTCCATAGAAGACTGAGCATAAAAGGGCCAGATCGACACATCAACTACTTACTTCAGCAGCCTTTAGGATCAATACTTCACCTTCCAGAGATTTGTTTGGGCCTGTCTATGGTACATATAATGGCTCACAAAAAGTGAAAATCGTCCCAGACCAGTTACATGACCCAGAGAGAAGGACACCCGCTTATCAGAGTTATTTGATGAATCTCTACCTGCCTTGATCAGTGAGCCTCCTAACTCTCAAGCCCTTGTACAGGAGCTTGAGGCAACCTTGCATAAGGCCCTGGATAAGGACTCCAAACAAATCACTACCCAGCTTAGTGCCCATACCTCCAACCAAGAAATGTGCTGTAGTGACTTAACCACTGTGTTGGAGGGACACAAGGATGAGCTTGAAAGACTGAGATATGTAAGCTTCTCCCTACTCATGCAATTATGAGGATTCAGAGGATTCTGAAAATCAAGACTGGAGATCTAATCTGCAAGTAAAGGGTATATCGGAGATGGAGACTGACCTCCAGTCTACAAGGATGGCTCTCTGTCCGGAGTTGGCACCTGAGTTCCCGAATGACCACCTTGAACTCTTATTACCTACTGTTCTTAGGACATCTTAACATCTTACCTAGGGTCCCCCTGCATATAGGAATTCCTGATGTTTTTACACCCTACATAACTACTGAGCTTAGTGTTCATTCATGTTGTACTTGGTTGACTTTTTCAATTTTCTGAACTTGTTATTTTAACTAACTGGTTGCTTACCTCAATGTATCCATAGGGGAGCATGTGGCTTATTCCATAATCTCTTCATGGCCAATGGCTTGTAGTCCTGTGCCATGGTGGAATACATTTTTAAATGGTAATCTGTTAGTAATTTGTCAGTTGAGTCTGACAGTCTGAACAATATTTGAGCTTGTGTCCCGGGTTCCTTTTATGAGGTGATCACTTTGCCGAAGCTATGGATATTCATGTTACGGTGTGGCCTGGTTGACCCAATTGCCATGTTTCCATAGATTGCTGTTAGTGTTTTATGCCTCAAGAGAGTTCGCACCAGGTTACTTATGAGTCTGCTATGGAGGGGAATAGGCTACCTACTCTTCACTCACGTATTTCGTTCTCTGATTGTGCAGCAGTTGTTTATTGTATGCTTAATGGCTGACCTATCTTTATGCTCAAAGCTTGACTCAGCCTAATAAATGAGTTAAAGCCTTTTGTATGTTAAGATCTAAAGATGTGGTTGTATCATGCATACAGGATCTAGACTCCCTTCATGATTCATTTGCATTTAACTTGGCTTTAACTGGGACTTTTGTAAACCTCTCAGACTAGAGACTGGAGAAATGCACTAGATATTAACTGCTATACATGTGCAAAGACTAAAAATTTGTTTCAGATGAAATGAACGAAAACAAAAAACATTTTCATTTGTTTTATCAAATGAAACAATGTTTATGCTATTTTGGATTCAGGAGCCTCCGAATCCGAAACCTCAAATGTAAAGAAAATAACGCTCGGCGGCCATATCAGCCACTGGCTGAAATAGAGAGAGGGAGAGAGATATTGGGGTTGATTTACTAATCTTATAAACACGCCACGAACAAGTATACACCTCTGTAGTGTGTTCCCTCCCAGCATGATCTATTGGTGGAATCTAGACACCTTTGTAGTGTGTACACACCCAGCAGGTGTGTTGTGCAAAGCCCTGCAAAGCCCTGCATGAATTGCAAGGTGATGTTGTGTAAATTAGCTCTACGTTGTGTTGCTTGCGTTGATGAATGCAGGAATGTAAATGCATGAGCTAACCAATTTTGTATAAACTGTGAAGCAGCATTATATATGCATCATGTGCATGATTTTTCCATATATGGCATTAGTGGGAATTTGCTTTTAGAGACTTGCATGCCGCTATTAGAGCGGCGTGTAGCCTATGGTGCATGCTACATGACGCGCACGTACGTAAATACATAAAAACGCGCCATAACAGCATGAAAATGTGACACGTTGCTCGTGTTTGGTTGATAAATACGTTTTGCTGGTGCGTGTTTAGGTTAGTAAATCACCCCCATTGTATCAATAGGTGAACTGCATGAAGCAATATATCTTTGTATACAATTATACACATCGAGAGAGAGATTTTATCAAGTGGAAAACTGCATGAAGCATTATCTCTTTTGTATACAAGTATACCCATCAAGCAGGTGCCAACACACTGCCAAAATTCAACTTAATAAAATCAAAGATGTGATGCTGTACACTTTGCTTGAATATGCAATTAAAAATAAATTACTTCATCCTTTGGTGGGACAGAAGAAACCACACTGCACAATCCATGAAGAACAACAGTTTCAAGCATCCCTGATCTTTCTCAAGTTCAAATGTGTGCACAACTGATACATTACAATTACATTTAACTATCCAAGATGGAAAGTAATATATATATATATAT
>NW_017306308.1:840315-847985 GCF_000935625.1 Nanorana parkeri
ATATATATATATTTTTTTTATATATAGATTTTTTTTATATATATAAAAAAATCTCTATCCCTCTAGCGTAATAAACCACAAGCCAGTGTCAGAATGTTTTTTCTTAGAAAAATGTTTGGCAATTTGAAGGTGTGGTTATGTCTGCCTTATAGAGCATTGGCGTGTTTTACTAGAGAGAATCATTGATCCAAATGGAATAAAAATCTGTGTTAAATAAAAAAAAAGAATGTGCAAAAATGTGCAATTATTAAATGACAGCACCTCCGCCTTTAGTGAAAACCCATTTAACCCATTTTTAACACTTTGTTAACAGCCCTAATTAACTTCCTATCCTGATCCCCTATTTTTTTCTGCTTTTTTATTTCAATTTTTTTTGCTAATGTGCTAATATGGCTTTATGTGCAGTGTACGCTTCTCACGGGTCTTTTTTATTTGAAGTGGAGTTAGGAAAATGTTTTATCCAAGCTAAACGGATACATGCTGCTTCAGTCCAGTGTGCATTCAAAAGGAAATTCTCTTTTTCTTTTGCAGAAATGTCAGCTGTAAAAAATCTACATGTAAGGCTCTTAGAGCTGATCACTTTCCCTACACTTATGTGACAGTATAACAGCTGACTCTTTTCAAACCCACGCAGAGCTGTTCATGTGTATCAGCTCAGTGAGAGTAAAAATGCTAAGAATTCGTTTAAGAAAACTGAGACACATTAAAGATAATAAATAGTATATATTTTCTGCGAGACCACATTTTAAGTTAATATTGTAACAATTACATTTAAGTAATTTTTTTGTGTGCCTTTTACATTTAACTTGCTTGTTTTTTTCTTCTTTTCATAATTGCATTTCATAATTGGATTTGTAAATCCTCCCAGCAGTGGCTATTTGTATGTCAAGAAGACCCCTAAGCAACTCTGCTGAACAACTGCTCACATATAAAGATAAGCCACCCAAAGACTATATTGCTATATTAGTATGTGCAGGCTTGCAGTGATAAAGAAACAATAAAACATCATCAAGTATAGCTGCTCCCATATACATACAGTATGTGCTTAAAAATGTGGTTATTTACAATAAGCTAAACATATTCACAAAAAAAACCAATAGATTACTTTTTTAATATGGCCTAAAAAAACAAGAAATTAAACTAATGCTATATTTTTTATTTTATTTTATGGGAGCGAGAGGGAAAAGCAGCATGACCGGTGTCAGAGTTGCCCCCTTGAGATGCATTTTAAAGTAAGGGGGGTGGTAGGACCAGTTCAGGCATTTATTTCAGCCATGAAAATATAGCGAGTGCTGCCTTTTCCAAACTAGTTGTAAAGTACCAGTAAATAGGAATATCATGATGAATGTGGCACTCTCACTCCTTCCACTTTTCTTTTGTCAGCTTTATTTTTATTCCAAGTACAAAACAGCACAGACCTAAACTAAAGTATGCCTCAAGAGATACTGTATGTAAGCTTATGTAAGTGGGGCATACCTGGCGCGATATTCGCTGTTTATAATATGTCTGATTTTGGGTCAGGCGATGGTGTTTATTGCATAATAGGATATTGGAAGAAATACAGTGATTAGCATGAGCTGCATTTTTTATTTAGCCCACTAATTGATGGCTATCCATATAATATGCTTTCATGTACATATAAATTATAACACACAGAGTCCCTTTCTTTACTTTCATCTAATTGTATCAATTTTCTGCTGCTGCGGTTACCCACTACTATTTTGTCCAAAAGTTATCTGTGATATAGTCCAGCAGTGATAGAGAGAAACAAGCACTACAAACCCAAGTTGGAATTCAGAGCTAGCTTCCTTGGTACATGTGGTAGACCTCAGTCCTACCTTCTGCAAGGGTATATCCCTCCAGGATCCTAGACTTGGCAGTCATCCATTGTAGAGTGTAAGTACAGGAAGAAAAAAATGCATGCACGTTCATTATCATGTTTGCCTAACTCCCTTTCTGAAAGACATTATTTTTGCAGTGCTTGAGCATCTCACTCTTCTCTACAGATTCAGTAAATCCCCAAGGGCAAGTTATGAAGAACAATCATGACATAACAGAATACACAAAAATATTTTAAAAGATAGTGACAAGCCTAAGGGTTTTTTTTATCAACATCATCTTCTCCTCTGGGGATGGGATGGTGGTTGTCATCTTTAGTGCCTCCATATAAGTACCATTCCTCTCAATCATTTTCTTCTGCAGCATTCTCAAGAGAATCCTTGATTTTTAGCTTTAGTAACAGCATTTTTCCTAAATCTTTAGTGACAATCTCAAGTAAGTTGTATTGAAGTCATCAGAAATAAAAGGAAATAGAGGGAATTTATCATAGCAATTTGAACTTGCAAGGAATATATTTGATGCACTTTGCTCCAGATTTATGATGCTAGAGAAATGTTGTTCATAAATGAGGTTTAAAAGATTACAGGAAAGAAGACTTGTAACAAAAAGCTTAACTGTTGCTTCTTGAAGGAGTGGTCATGGAGACTTCTTAAGTTGTGATTGTTTTGTTAGGTGATGCTCCAGTTTCATACAGCCCCGGAACAAGTTCAGATGACAACAGGTGCAAAACAGGTGCAATTGAAAAAGTAGTACAAGCTCAGTTCAAAACAGGGGCACATGTTAAAAGACAGATTTGCACATAACAAAATGATCTAAGAAGCTTAAACTGTTGCAATTGCTCTGATAAATTCCCCCCAATGTATATATCCAGTCATATTATGTTTCTTGAACAGTCAAGACTTCTGTAGCACGTTGATAGAAATAATTACCAGCCTCTTAACTCCAGGTTTCTGCAGAGGAGTTAAAGCCAGTAAGGCAGCTCGAAACATTTTTAGCAGGAATAATGACAATACTCTTTCTAAGCTGCAGACTTTGATCATGGCTAATTGTTTTTTATTTTTGATTCTGGTTAGCCATAGCAAGAACAAACATTGGAGCTGTGGTTTGAAGATAACTCCTTTACTGAGGACTTCTTAAAAGAACAGAAATCAAACTGAATGCACAGGAACTCTAAAAAGATAAAAATGTAACATTTACAGAACATGAAACCTAAACCAGAATCTAGCTCAGAGAATGTAGCTCATTATAGCATGGTACTGATATCAGCCTTCATTTTGCTAACAAAAACTCAATGTTGGATGTCTTCATAACATTATGTTTCAAGAAATGTCTGCCTTCAGTGGTTGCAACAGACTGGAAACTTTGATTCAGTTTTCATTGGCTTCCTAAACATGTACTGCTAGGAAATCAATATCTATCAGTTAATATAATATCAAGCTGACCTGAAATAGATAGAGCTGTCTACTGCACATGCAGAGGCATTTCCAATTTCTTGATGATGACAATAAAAGCATGCTGGGCAAGTAAAAAAATGTTGTAGACTTAGACAGTTTGGCAAATATGATAGGGTTCTGGATAGTTACTTTTTTTCTGCAGTGCCAATCAGATAGGATAATAATCAAATATACACATATGTGGTGCTTCCAAGTTTGCAGTGGATATTCAAATGGAACAAGACATTCCTTATAAGAATGGTAAATCCCGCTAACAAAAAATCACAGACCTCAGTGCTTATAAAGAGGTCAATAGGCATTTTTATGTAATATACAATTCACAGAGCCAACAGAGCTAAAGTGCCGCTTCCTCCCAAACTAAATAAATACAATTATTGACCGACTTGTGACGAAAGAGGCTAATTCACATTTATTCCCAGATCATCAAATTGATAAGAAACAAACTATGATGATGAGAGCCAAATGAGAGCCAAATGCACTTTGGAGATACAGTGTATTGCAGTCCCATTCCTTTGGCACCCCAATACACTGAGGAAATGCAGCTGTGGTGCACATTACAATGCATTGTGGTGCACTGTGTTGGAAAAGTTCTTCATGTCCGTTTTTTTGTCCATTTTTGCTTGTTATCAGCCCATTAAAAATTAATAAGCTGACTCTATACAATCCACGTTGACATGTGCGATATAGTGCATTAACACAAACCACAAAAATGGAAGAGTGTGAATCCAGGCTAAAGGTAAGTTTAAGTGAACATGTAAATAAAAACAAACAAAAAAGATTTAGGACCCATAATCTTTCTTTACAAGATTGTCAAAAAAAGATCCTACAGTAGTGAGAGATGTATGGGGAAAGACTCAAAGAATAGCAATTGATAAAGATGTAACAAGGCCAGAGAAATATTTAAATGAGAGATGAAGAAATCATAGTTAAATACACTTGTTCTAGTTCAGGGGTCAGCAACCTGCGGAGCCGCATGTGGCTCTTTCATCCCTCTTTTGCGGCTCCCTGTCCAGTGGCAAAACTACCGGCGGGGCCTGAGGCTGTGGGGGGGATTGGAATATGTGGCAGTGCAGGGTCCCAGGGTCACAGCAGCAGGTAAGAGGAGTTGGGAGGAGGTACAGGAAAAGGGACCCCGGCGACCAGTCCACCTGAGTCCCTGCAGAGCCCATCATAGTCTCAGATGGGCTGTGCAGGATCTATGGTTGGCTCTGCAGGGTCTCAGATAAGTCCAGAGTCCAGTACATTACTAAGCCCACATATACCTGCTGTACATAGCACAAAGGTTAAAAAAACTATATATGCCGTGTTATCTTCATTTTATCTTCATTTTAGATGTCAAAAGGGTTTTGCATCTCCCTGTGTTTTCTTTTCTGTGGGAAATGGGTCTAAATGGCTCTTTGAGTGTTTAAGGTTGCTGACCCCTGTTCTAGTTGGATTAAATGTTTATTTAAACATACACAAACTGCTTTATATACTAGGAGGCAATCTCTGCTGAGGAGTAAGGTTTAAAGGGTGATTTTATGAAAGAATAGGGCTTTTAATGCTAGTACAAGAGGCTAGTAATAATGCTAGTACAAGAGGCTATTTATTAAAAGTTATGCATGTCTCTATCCCAACCCCTGATAATGCCCAGTAAGGTGAAATGCATAGGTGAGCTTTTGTGAGTGTAATATCAGATGCTGCATACCAGAGGTATTAAAATACAAGGGGCTCCAGTGAATAAAGTTTTCTTCAAGCCAAGGTCCAAATTGTGGTCCAGCCAGAATGGTCATTTAGTCTGTTTCCATACCGCAGTCTGCCATTTAGGCTGCATTCACATCAGCAGCTGCACTACAACACACAGCTGTTGGTGTGTGTTCCCAGAACCAGTGCTGATGCATCACACTGTTTATTTATTTATATATTAATTAATTATTTTTTGTTAGAACTCCCCTCCTCCCCATTTCTTGGTGGGGATGGAAGGGTTAATTTTAAATTTGTTTTTATTTTTATTTGTTTTATTCTTTTTTACTTATCACCATTTCATTTTTTTATTTTAATATTTTGTATCACCTTTTTAATTTTAAAATTTGTATTTATTTTATTCTTTTTTACTTTTTTTAATCACCTTTTTTTACTTAAGTTTTGCTATCACAAAGGGGATAAGAAGCCCCCATGTGACAGTATTTGGAGCTGACAGGTTCTCTTTATGGAAAAATCAGAAGTCAATTAGACCTTTGATGTCTATTCTGCCCTCCAATACAGATCATCAAGTACAGGAATGTGCTTCATGATCAGTATGCCTGGCAATTCAGCCAGCTTTTGACAGGTGAAGTGTAAAGTGCTGAGAGCAGCAATTCATGCTTCAGTGATCGCAGAGCAGATCAGGCAAGGGATGTTTCCCAATCTTCTCCCCCACTCCATCCTAACACTGCATTCAGTGGTCCTGGGCCCCCCTGAGGAGCGGGGATATGAAAACCACAGCAGGGGTGCAGGGAGGGGGTGGGCACAACAGTGTGCTAGTACAAGTGATCTGTGTGGCTGTACAAATCACCTGTAGTTGAGAAGCTGGCCCTGCCTGCCTGTCATCATTGGTTGCTAGGAAGCCAGCTATCCTAGTCATGGTTTATCTGCTCCACGGTTCCTGAAAAGATAGCCAATTACCCTGTGAGTTTTGAGATCTGCAGACTAGATTAGTGGCCAAAAATGATTCAGATTGAAATAAGGTGCTCTTATGCTCATCCCAACATCCTCAATGTGTATTTCCACCTTTGCAGTCAAATTTGAGAAAACCCCTCTATGTGTTTGTTATGTTTTCCTATTCACACAGCATGCTGAGAAATAACTTTAAGAAAAACATTTCTTACCTTTTAGATGTTTTGTTAAGATAGCTGACTCCAGGTCTTTCCTAGCCCTTTCACAGTGGGCTGTCCTTATAGAAAGACTTGGGCCTGAAATTTGAGGAATGTGTTTATCTGATAATCACAAAAAGTGGGGGGACGTAAGGGTTTCTGGAGGGGTGTAAATGACCGTCCAAGCGAGATATATTAAAAATATCAAAATGTATTTTGTTTAAATATTGTTAAAAAATGATACATTCATAAATCAAAACAAAACACAACAAATCCCTGCATAGGAAATGTTTGTATATTCACTGATATAGTATATGGTTCTAAATATCCAATTGTTCATACATATCATGATTTTATTCACATATTTTCCAAATAAAGAGAAATTTTTGTATATAATAGTATTGTCCTAAGCGTGGCTTATCTTAATAGGCCCCGACGCATTTCGCCACTGGCTTCATCAGGGGACCCACTGAAGATGGATCTATCAGCAAGAAAATTATCTTTATTTAGACATACATCACTTTGAAAATTCATACATCTACATCTCTAATTTATGCCATGTCATATTTATATAAGTAGCCCAGTCTGGAACAAATTTGTCATATCTAATTGCTCTGAGGAAGTCTAGTCCTCAGTTACTCACCATGCAGGGTTGGTTTGCGGAATGGGGGAGAGATGCCTGGAGAATCGAGAGGGTGGGTGGCGGGTGGCCCCACTGCTTCCCCTACGGTCTCCCTGGTTTGTCACGCCTGGGACCTCAGGGTCATACAGAGAGAGATGGCATCAAGTCGTCCAGCCAGAATCACCAGGAGTTGTTATCCAGAAGTGAGATGTTAAAATAATATAGCTGTATTTCTGTTAGGTCTCCCTATTAAATGAAACACAATCGGGCATACATATAATAGGTGTCATCCAGAATCCCTGTATCCCTCTCATGTGGGGCTTCTTCTCTGAATTTCGTCAATGTGTCCTGTGTTGCTTGGTTTGGTTTGTTTTTTATATTAATTTTTCGAATTCTTTTTAATTACTCCTCCCAGTTAGCAATTAAATTGGGTGTGGAAAGTGTATGCCTTGAATGCTGTCAGGTGTATGTGTGTGCATGGTTTGTATATGGGGACGGAATGTCTGTAGCCCGGAAAGCACAGAAGGAGGAAGGAAAAGAAGAGAGGGAGCAGGAATATAGAAAAATATAAAAAGAAGAAAAGACTTCTATAGGAAGGTATAGGAAGGTAAGAAATGAAAACTAGGCAGAAAAAAGAGGGCACATTCATGCCCAAATCCCACGGTTAAATAGTGTGTGTAATTAACCCAAATTGAGAATACTAAATTCAAACATAAACCACAAAGTGCCAGGTAATAGAAGGGAAATCAGAAGAAAGTCCATTAATATAAAAAATTCATATATATACATATATTTTAAAGTGCTTAGTCGTTGTGTATACCTATCTTACTATCATAGGGTCATGAATCATATAAAATGTATGTATTCTACACAAAATGTGTATATAGTTATATAGTGAAATATTGTATAAGTGATTATATATAT
>NW_017306308.1:848073-855637 GCF_000935625.1 Nanorana parkeri
ATGAGTGTCTTATATGTGCTCATTCTAGTGAGTAACAAATTAGGAAAACCCTATATTTTATTAACTTATATTCCCTGGTACTTGTCCTGTTGGTGATTCTGCCCTGTCTCCATATTCTCCGGAATCAGCTATATACATATACACCCCATTGCCCCTATAGGTCCTGCCGGTATTGATAATATGAGTAGGTATGGCTCTCTTACCTGGTGTCATATAGCTAGCCGTATGCCTCCATGGCCTCCATGGCGATCTCCGCTGTACTGACTCAACCCCAGCTTCCTCCCTATATACCCCTCGCCACCAAATCAGAGCATCGGACCTCCAGGTTCCGGTCCCTGAGTGGCGGCGCGGACTCCTCAGAATGCATGCGCGATGTCATGGCGCAGGCGTCCGGCGTCATCCCTTGCTAGTTGTAGGCTAAACCTCCCGGGAGGCCAATCCATAGATGGCTTCTGGGTGTGCGCACGCATCTATGTGGTTGCTTGTTTGTTAGGGGAGGGACTACTCCTCATCGATCGCCTGGCAACGAGAAAAAGTCTTCTAGTCGCCAGTATTGTTCGCTACAGATAGCGGGAGGGGTATATTCAATTATTACTATGTGAATAATTTTAGCCCTTACTGTACCATAGATCTAATGGTCAGTCATATTAGGGTTTGTTAAACATAGGGAGAAGCCAGAGAATGAAACATCGTTTCATGGAGTCTTGAGGTCCCAGAATATGACAGCAACATCCCCCCCACTTCACATTAGAACCAGTCAGGCATGTTGGTTATACTTCAGGTATTAATCAAACATTCTGTATTCTTTTATAATGCATATAGACCATCATCAATTTTTATATAGAATGCAGTACATAGTATGGGGCTGTATTTCACCCAAATTTACTTTTAGGTCCATCTAGATGTTATACAGTTTTGATAGCTGGATTACATTAAGAACATGATTAATCATCCGATTTCTAGTTATAGGTCAAGCTCACTATATAGGTATCATATATATTAGTTGAAAAAGGCTATATCAATTCTATTGTTCTATTCGTTCATTTTTAAGGTAAGTTTTAAATAATGATCACTATGGGTATTTGTATATCTCTTCTTGACTCAGTTTCTATGGCTATTTTTTTGTTATATGTTATACATTCTTTGAAATTTTATTGTGCTGTCTCTAACATTACTTTAGATGTCATTTGCTCATAGGAACGGCTTGAAACTAAGCACCTCATTCAAACCCGGGTAGATGGTGGATTTCAATTTGAAAATTCATCGTGCTTCTGACTGTAGTAATTTCTTATTTACGTCTCCGCCTCTTTTTTCTTCATGAATATGGTCTAGGACATAAAATGTAATGACCGATGGGTTGAAGTTGTGGTGAAGTCCTATGTGCCGGCTAATAGGGGTGGTGAGTTTCCCATTTTTGATTAAGTATGTATGGTCATATATTCTGTTCCACAGCTTTCTAAAGGTCTTTCCCACATAATATGCTCCACAGACACAACTCATCAAATAAATGACGTTGTTGGTTTGACACGTCAGCGTATGTTTTATTCACCATTGTTTTTCGTTGTTCGGTAGGGGAATCATGGTTCCTTCTGCGATGAAATTGCAGTATTTGCATCTCCCACATTTATCTGATAATCATCTGATTAACATACAATGGGCAGGCCACCTTGGACCCCTCACAGCCCCTCCTAACATTTAAAAAAAAAGAAGCAAGAAGAAATCTTAAGCCTTAAAACACTAGCCCATGTAAAAACAATTTAAGCTACAAGAAGAATTGTTTTATTTTTTTAGCGTATGCTATTTGATGTAACAAATATAAAATAGGTGTTATTCCAATTTGGCTGCAAAAGCGGAAATACACTTAAAACAACATAAATCCTGCAAAAATATTATTACATAGATTATTGCATACATATGTTGGGCACAAAAATAAAAAAATGATTGAATCATAGGGAAAATCTAAGATACATATTCTCATGCAATAACTGCATCCTCAAATAATGCATACCATGCATCAGGGCCAGAGTGCACATGAAATACTGAATGTAATTAAGACACCACCAAAATGATAGTTTTTCCCACTGTGGCTTCAAGGTTACATAATACATCTAGATAGATGTATGTGGAAGATTTAGAATAATTTACTAAAATGGTAAGTTAACTTAAGTGAAGTCATTCATACAACATATCTTCATTCATCTTATCATGTGAAGTGGAATTTAGGAAATATACAGTAACTTCTTGAATGTTTAAAGAGATTAGGTTCTCTTTTTAATAAGCCAAGAAATATGTGTCTAACTGACAAAAACTGTGTAAACCATGTGAGATTTTTTTTCACTGCAACCTGAAAATACATAGAAGTATTGTATGTCAAAAGGCTTTTTATAAAAGATAACCAACAACATGGGCATCAGTTGTTACATCACAACAAAAACATAAAAATAATTAGACAAAGCGTGTGTTGGAAATTAAGTAAAACATCACAAGAATAGTATTTTTACAAACACGTGAGGTATTTGTTACTAAAAACAACAACAGCATGGTAATTGTGATAGAAAAATACTAGACAAACTGTACATGTTATCATGCAAGTCTGACTGAAGGAGACACTTCAAGAAATATCAATTTCTTGAACTTTTGGCTATACTTGAATAGAAAATAAAATGCTTTATTTTGGAACAGTTTTGGAGCAGTAACAAAAAAATAAAAATATGTTTTAAAGCATAAGTGCACTTTTAGACAAAATGGATTTGTCCCTTTTGCCCTTTTCCGCTGACTAAACCTAACCCACCCTTCCCCCATCCCCCTGGATGTAAAAAAAACACTGCCCAGTGTTTGTGTACATCCAGAACCCCAATTCTTTCTCTTTTGGCCATGCCTGGTTTACAGGCCCCTAGACATCTATGGGGCTGTGTCCTGAGGATGGAGACAAAGGGAAACAACCCATAGAAGTCTATTGGGCCGTAATGCACAGGCACGGCCAGGAGAGTGAGACTTGCAGCACTGGATGTAAACAAAGTCTTCGGATTGAGGTAAGTATGCGTCCGTGGAAGGTTGGCGGTTGGGTTAAGTTAGGTCAGGGGAAAGGGGTGAAAATGATAAGTGCACTTAAATTGTGCTACACAATACATACATATTTGCAATAAATTGCAAGCATATGAGATCTTGGAACTAAAATGCTTGAACGTTGTGTTCGAAAAAAAAAATTGCATAAAACACAGTTGACATTTGTCACCTAACACAATGACAATTTTAAACTGTATAATTAAAATGTGCCTGCAACCAGTCAACTAATCAGAAGACTGCACAGCTAAAGTCTGCAGCACCCAGTGGCCAGCAAGAAAAGGAGGCACATATATAGGGATCTCAGTGATGTGTTCTTTCATATAATTCTTTTGGAAAAGATCCAATGCAGAATGTTGGGACATTTACATGAGTCTGTCAGCTCCTCCCACCAAACTTGAAACAAAGAATAGCAGAAAGACCCATGGCATCACAAGGTTCCAAAACAGGTATTTCTTCAAAGGTAAATTACATTTTTAATGATCATGTATATTATATGCAGACAATACACCTCAGTTTTAATATTAAATGTGCACAAGCAGGAAACTATAACTGAATCTCCAATCATGTGCATGCAAAAATACTATTTTTCCCCCCTGCATTTGACTGGGCTCATTAAGCTAAGGGAGAATTCCATTATAAAGCAAACAGCCAATTTGCCTTTTGTAAATCAGTTTCACTGTGACTTGTCATGAGTGCTCTATCCACAGCACTAAGAAGTGTTCAGTTACAAATGGCTCTTGCTGTGTTTTTCAAATGGAACCTGTGTATAATGGAACAAGCCCTTCTTATTTGTCATGGCAAAAAATAAAAATGAAGCATGGGGGTGATGGAGATAAAAGGGAGCCTTTTGAACTTATCTACAATGTAAAGTTTCTGCAATACTTTATGGCCTAATCGGTCAAAAGCTTGCAAATATCTGCCTCGAGCAAATCAGGCTCATCTCGATCAAACCTCAGACATGGCAAATCAATCTATTTATCTCTATTCCTAACTGTAGAATAGACTTAAAACACATGATACATTATAAAAAATATTATTCATAACTTTGTAGGAATTTTTCATTTTGTTTGTGCCTGATGCAACTGTTATTGACACAATCTTTTAACATGTTTTTAAAATAAAAGGAGAAAAAGACAGAAATAAAGAAGAATTTACTTACTTGAAAATTCATACAAACAAATTTTAGCAATTACAAAGTCTATTCTGTATGCAGTGAATGCATGGTTCTCAATTAATCTAGTGTGCCTCCAGGCAAGGTCTGAATCAGCTGGCTACTGCTAAAGCAATTTGCACACAGCAAAAAACAAATTGGAAAATAAGTGTTCTACACTGCAGCGGCTGATCTCTCTAAGCCAAATACACAATCAGCATTCTGGCAGTAGCCTTCTGTCATGTTACTGCAACTATCAGTTTTAATTATAACAATTATTGATTAGTTGGGAAAGTAAATAATCTAATGTTCACACAAGGATTCAAGGCTATTGTCTATATGTTCTATGTTCAAAAGGACCATATTTTTCAATCCTACAATATTTAATTGAAATCTGTTACTGAAGTAAAAGAGAAAAACAGTGATTATGACTATAGGACAATGCAAGAAAACATGAAGGAAGAAGAATAAAATTATAACTAACTAAATGTAACACAAAATAACTCACAGCAGTGTTGGGCACAGGCATCCAGTATTATTATTATTATTATTATTGTTGTATGTTGACAGTTAAATACAATTGAAATGGGTAAAATTTGACCGGTGTCAGCCATTGGATTCTACATGATCGTGTATGACTACTAGATTATGGACCTCACTGGTCAGGAATTAATCACAGTCATGATTTTTAAAAACCAAACAATTAAATACAGAAACCAAACAAGATAAAGAAGAAGAGTGGGAGGAGGGCGCTGCTCAGGTTGCTTACCAACAGAAGCTGGAGCCTTAAAATGTAATCTTGTATCTACTCTTGACTTCCAGAGTAGCCCAGGGGATCACTTAAAGAGCACATTCTCATGTCCTCCAAGCCCTCCTGTATTGAATTGTATTGTGACTGTACTGTCTTCCTTTATTTTGTAAATTTCTGTGCAAACTGTTGGCACTATATAAATCCTTGAAAAAATAATAACAAATGTAACCTCTTTATTTAATGCAGTCAGAGAGAGTTGATGGCAGCTGCCAAAGCAGAGGCAAAGACAATGAAAGATTACGATAATATATTTTCAAACTTGCTTATTGTCCGTGGTTAAGTTAAAACAGCTAATGTGATCTAAATGTCACTTAAGTGTATGTATAGCCAACCCTTTTTCTTTTAGTTTTAGTTAGAGTAGGGGAGCATTAACCTCTTTCAGGGCCATTTTTGTAGTTTGTGTACCATAGGGAAATTTCCCTTCATTTCCTGTCTGGAGAGGCAACAATTCCAGTTTTTCTACTTTGGAAGATCTCTCCTTACCTCTTGTTCTAGGGCTTTCCCCTTTTCAGTTTCCCCTCACTTTCTGTCTCCATAACAATGGTCAGCAGGACAAACAGAGGGGTTAGAATTCACTAGGGGAACAAAGACTGGAACAAAAGTTTGAAAGAGAGTGTAACCCTTTCTTCCGCTATCCAAAACTTTAAAAAAAATGGTTTTGCATAGAGATAAACATTAAAAGAGAACTAAAGCCAAACCTTTTTCTTTTGGCTTTAGTTCTCATTTAAGTCACAGGAGGACATTTGCTAATGTCCTCCTGTGACCCAAACTCAGCATATTGCAGGCTAACTAACAGCTGTATGCTGACAGCACAAAGCCATGCTGCAGTCATGAAGGATCCCAACAACATTGTTGGGATACACCCCACTGCCTGATTTACAACTGACTCTGCCTCTCTAGAGCCAGAGCCAGCTCCGCCCATCCCCTTGCCTTTCTGTCCTGCCAGTGAGCACTGGAGGACTAAGGGAGGGGAGGAGGGGATCCCTGTGGGGAGATGGAGGGTAGTCACCGCTCTCTGCATGGAGGAAACTATGAGCTGAGTGATCAGATGTTTGTGATCACTCAGTTCTCAAACTGTACAGCCATCATGTGACAGCTGCAGTGTCACATGCTAGCTCAAAGTATTGAGTAGAGTTAATTTTACTTTCCCAATACTTCTCCTTTAAGTACACTCAGTTGTGTGTGCATTCTGCAAATACAAATTATTTGTTTAGTACTTGTATAAACCTCTTGACATATTTGATACAAGATAATTAATGTTTACTTTGTATAATACTTTAAAGTGTATTTCCATTTTTGTAGTCAAATTTTAGAATGCCTCACTATACTGTATGTTTGGAGCAAGAAGCAATAGTTTTTTTTTTAAATTGTGCTCTGTGAATGGCAACATGTAACAAATATAAAAAGGTGTTATCCCAATTTGGCTGCAAAAGTGGAGATACATTTTTAAAAAGCTGCCCCCACACTGCAAAGGTTAATTGTTTGTTTTTCTCTGGGGCCTGGAATACAAAAGATAAACAAACTTGATCCTCGCTCCAGTTTCGGTAAGTGCTCACCTCTCTATCCCCACCACTGGAGCCTGGGGGAGAAGAGGCTTCAGAGACAGGTCTAGCAGCTAGGCAGGATTGAGGATCTGGTGAGTGTATTTTTTTGCGCCCCTAGACCAAAATGAGCAGTTGACCCTTGCAGTGCGGGGGTAACCGCACTGCAAGGGTTAACTTTTTAGATCCTGGAGTACCTCTTTAAGATAATGCATAATGGAAAGACTCGCTGGTTTACAATATATTTCTGAAAAGTTTTATTTTTGGTTGTAATGTGCACTGTTTGCCAATATTGTTCTTGTTTAAGCAGATTCTGTGGCCAAACCGACATTATTACTAATCTAATATTTCCATATTCTGCCTTAAATATGTTCACATTATATAAGTGTGTAGGACCCACTTTGGGATGGTGTATACATCACCTAAAGAGGCCATTTGAGTCCCACCTGCATAGAGTTGCTCTAGATCTAGAACAAAGCACATGTGCACACAGCAAGCCTGTTCCTAATTTGGTTAAATGAACTCAATAGACAATGGGAAGAGGGACTGTGTAAGCTACAGTAAGGGCCTGATGCACAAGGAACTGATACCATCTCTTAAAGTAGACATTTAGTTCAAAAGCAAATTTCTGTCAAAAAATGTGTAACTTAGATAAATGTGTTTCTTACCAAAGGAAAACGTTGCCATCTTTACTTCTTTCAAAGGTTCATCTGGCAGGTTTCTACTACACCAACACAGCAGAAAAACCATCCCCGGCATAAGGTCAGCTGCTGTTAATACAGTGTTTCCCCGAAAGTAAGACCTACCCTGAAAGTAAGACCTAGCGCTATCTTCAGGGATTTCTGTAATATAAGACTTACCCCGAAAATAAGACCTAGTTTGGGGTAGGTCTTATATTACAGAAATCCCTGAAGATAGCTCTAGATCTTACTTCCGGGGTAGCTGCACATATAATTGATTTTTACATGTTAAGAGCGGCCGCAGCTCCCTCCCTCC
>NW_017306308.1:855651-878088 GCF_000935625.1 Nanorana parkeri
CACATGCCCGCCCACACAACATGCCCCCCCCGCCCGCACACCTGTTTGCATCGGAGCGGAGAGCTCGACAGCTGCAGCCAGGTGAGACATCCCCCGAAAATAAGACAGTGTCTTATTTTCGGGGAAACACAGGTAGGATTTCTAGCGGTAGGTTAAATAATCAATCCCTAATGTACAGGTTGGAAGGTTGGGAGGAGACCCCACAACCACACATATTCCCATGCACTGCTGATACTATCAGCCTGCCTTAGTCCAGGAAGAAGAACCATATAAAATGGTCCATGATGCAGGAGGACAGAATAGGGTCCCATGTTTAAAAACTTCTCTGCCTTTTGGCTAAGATCAAGTGTAGTATCTGCTCTTATCAGTTGTTGGAGGGGAAAGGATACTGCCGCCCAATTGGGGGAGCATTCTAGTACCCTCTGGTGTAATTAAAGGGTGTCGGAGGAAGGTTCGGTCCACTGCTGGTTGCGTCAGGCCCTGAGTGTCTAGTAGACCCCAGACAGTGGGATGACCTCTGACGGCACTACCTCCTGATGGGAATGGAGAATCACCTGGTCTGGCTGGAGGGTTGAGAGGCGGCAGAGCCCATGGTGCTGTGCCCCTGGGGGTGGCGCCCCATGGGTGCTCAGAAAATCACTAGGGTGTGGGACTCCACAAGTGATTCACTGTGCACATGGACACGGCACTATTGCAACGCCTCTTGGACAGGCCTTATGGCTAGTCTGGGGCAATTTTTTTGCACTCCGGCCCCTAGGGCCTGTCAGCGTGGTGCACTGGCACTCTTTATTCATTTATTGCACCACATGCACGAATTGGCACTTTTTGATTGAAATTTGACCCACAGATTGACTGAGGTTGCAGGTTCCTTCGGGGCCTTTTCCCGATGTTGGGGAGGAGATTCGGTGCCCTAATATAGGGTTCTCTGTCTCCTCCCACCCAGGGGGTCAGGAGAGGCCCCTAACTAGTACTGTGAGTGACCTGTCCCGACAGGTCCCCAAAGGATCGGGGTCCGCCGGCCTTCGGGGAGGTGGACCAAACAGTCTCAACCCCTGTCAGGAGCCTTGCACCCCGGGGCCAAGCACCCTTGTGCACTTTTTTTACGTGTGTTGTGATTTCACGATTCATTTTTTTGTTCACAGGGGATTCGTTTTTGATGCACGTTCCACGGGCTCGAAAAAAAAAAAAAAAAGAACAAGGAGACTATGGGAAAGGGGAAGGTAAGATATTTCAGAGCCCGAGTGAGTTAGAAGTAACCAGTTGGTGATACCCATACACAAATTCTATTTACCCTACTTAAAATATAAATTAACTTTTTCTGCATTGTAGCATGCTACTTTGTATAAACAGGAAACCTTATCCTCTGAGGCCACTCCCATTCCAAGGTTATTCCATAATATTTTGGAAAATATGAAAGATCTTTCTATTCATTAGTAAATTCTATATTCTAAAGATTTGTGCGCATATAAAACAACCTTTTTCAGGAGGGACATAATACAGATCAACATGTTCTTTAGCTAACACTCTGGTCTCCAAATAATTCAGCATGCACAGTATAATGCAGACTGAAAGCAAACTAATCCTTGGATTTATTAAAAGTATTTGCCGTAAAGCTCTTTATCTTTGAAAGCACATCTGTTATAAGATTGCTGGTGTTAAATAGTGATTTCTGTAGCCTTAAAAATGCATTTGTAAAACTGAAAAGAACAAAACTCAGAGCTTCCGGTAAACTTTATTAGTACAATGATTTAATTTAATGGAACAATAAAGATAAGATAAAAGCTGTTTTACAAAAGAAAAAAGAACTAGCTGCATTTCAATTGGATCCACAATGGAATTGAAAATAACATTTTCATTATCAACAAAGGTTTTTTCCTAAAAGGTATCTAAAACAAACAAAAAATATTATATTGCAGCTTACCATTCTTTAGATGTGCTGGCTGTGTTAGTTTTTGTTTTCCTATATTTTCACCTGGTGATCTGTAACACAGTTCCTATCTTAGGCTGGCTATACTCCCTTCTCCACTGCATCTATGGAGGAGCATTGCAGCCACCTTTAGGCAGCAGCATTGCTACGACTTGTTAGGACTTTACATATACAACTAACAAATTAAAGCCTAATTACAACTAACACTTTCTGAGCAATTACAGGCATTGTTTTTTTTCTTCATTTTGGGATAAAGGTTTTAACTAAATTAATATTAATATTTATTATTATACAGGATTTAGAGTGCCAACAGTTTGAGCCATGCTTTACAACATGCGGGGAGACAGTATAATTGCAATACCATACAAAAGGATTAGAAGTACCCTGCTCATGAGAGCTCACAATCAATAAAAGCTAACCATTGTAAGCACCTCTATCATGGTAAATGGTTTCTCCCAATCCTCTAACTGTCATTTTTGCTGGGCAGTTTGGTAGTTGGAAAGTTAAAAGACTTACTAACAGGATCAACCGGTAATAAAACTTTGTTATGGGGGAGTCATAAAAACAAAAACTAATTTAGTTAATGCTTTTCACAGACTCACCTCATGTTGGCATACTAATGGGTTAACCCCGCCCCCGGCTCCCAATAGGACCACCCCTAACAAGAGAATAAAGCCCCCCCTTCCCAAGCACAATGGCGTAGTGGTTAGCTCTTCTGCCTTGCAGCAGTAGGGGTTTCTGGTTTGAATTCCAGCCATACATTACAGATACTTTAAATATCAAAGAATGATACAGTTTGTTTCCATTTACTTGTTCGTGTGACATAAAGACTCGTTATGCTTCTTCAGGAGCCTTATTAGTCAATGGACAACCATAGGCGTGCAGGGCACCCACAACAGAGAGCAGGGGGGGAAGGAGGAGAGAAAATCATGCAGTAAGACACTCAAGTAGGGGCTTTCCAGGCAGACCAAAGCAGAACCCAGCAAGTTTCCACCTGGCTAAACTTCACCTTGTATTACATAATGAGTAGGAGGAAGGGAACTATATTGAAGATATAAAGATGTTTCATGCTTGTCACTGATCAGGGTGGCTAATTCAATCCAAATATTATGATACTAATCCCCCTATCCATCTAAAACAGCCAGTCCCACAGATCTCCTGCTTGATATGAATAGATCCATTGGCTTATAGTAGCACCCACCTCTCCCTCCACCTGGATGGCTTTAATACTAGCTATATCAGAAGTTTTACATTTGTACAGGGAAGATTTGCACAAAAAAAATTGAATTTATAAGGATAGAGGATTGCATTTTAATCTTATAGGCAGGCACTGTAAGAAAACTGAAAATTTTATCATACTTAACGTAATTTTCTTTTCCTGGTTATACTCCATGGCAGCACTGACAAACGGGTTTTAGATCCCATTACCCCTAGCTGACAGGAACTGCAGATCCAGAGTCTGTTCTGGTCTGGACAGACTCCGGACATTGTGTGAACAAGCCCTCTTTCATGAGTTTCTTTGTGATCTTACTAACAGGAAAGGAAGATTCATTCCGTCTCTGCCCTGCCAAGTGTCTGCTTGAGGGGGACATAACTTCCTCTTGCCCTTTCATGCATCTGACAATGCAAATCGGGAACTGTTTGCTCTCTTTCTCTCATGGGAATGGCCAGCTTGCCTCACTCCTTTGGCTAATGCCCGTTGGATACGATTTGTTGGGCACTTTCCCCATACTTTTTCTCCCCTGTCATGGCCTTTTCATCACAAGCCTGACATCTTGTAGATTTATCTCTCCTTTTCACTGAGGATGAAGAAGATTCAATTTCTGCGGGGCTCAACATAAAAGTGATTTGACTGTCAGAAAAATAAAATCCACTCTATTTTTTTTCTCTGCCCTTACCTCATCTCCACAGACCGGTGTGGTGAGGGGCAATCGTACATGATATCCCGTTCTTTTAGGTCTCTCCAGGGGTATCCAAAGGGGGATAAACCAACAGAAAATATTTCAAGCTTCACTTCCCTGTAAAGGGCTTGCAAAATCAAATTCGGCACCGAATCTCCGGTGACGTCACGCACGACGGAGCTTCCGCGCATACGCAGACGCCAGCTGAAGCCGCTACTGCCCATCCTGTCTCGCCCACACATCACAAACAGACAAGACCACGGGGAGCCGGCCGAGATGAAAACGACATCATACAGCAGAGCAGGTAAGTGAAACCACAACAGTCTTACCCTCCCTGTCTGACAGGCTGCACATTAGATGGAAAATCTGGCTTCCTCTCATGGAAACAAAGTTTGTCCTTCCCCAAGGGGACACCCTTGCACGGGGCCGAGTCTTGGAGACTTCCCAGGGGAGAGAGGCTGAACTCCCCTAAGGCTATACGAAATCAATCAGTTGGCAAATAAAGAAAACTTCTCAGTAAGACACAAACAACCCTGTACTAGTGGGGACAGGAACAAAAAGACTGGGGAAGTCAGCAGGAGGAGGGACTTTTATAGAGAGGGTTAGGCATTGTTTAACTCTTTTGGTTCCTGTGAGCTAGGGGTAGTTGAATCTAAAACCCGTTTGTCAGCGCTGCCATGGATATGGCCAGGAAATGTATTTTATACAATAGCCTGTTCAGTATATGAGGAACTGCACTGTAATTAAAATCTTGGTAGAAATGTACTGGTCAACAAATGTAAGAAAAGGACACAATTCAGCCTTCACATCTTAGGCTGGGTTCACACCTAGGCGTATTGAATATGCGCGTTTCCGAGGGCTACCTGGTTGTATCTCAATGGATACGCACGGCTTCTGTACTTCTTTGGGCGTAGGGCGTTTTGCAGCTCGGTCCTACGCGCTGTAAAACGCCCAGGTGGGAACCATGCCCATAGGCAATCATTGGTTTTCACATGTTGAGCGTTTTACAGAGCGTAGGAACGTGCTGTAAAACGCCCAGGTGTGAACCAGGCCTTAGACTTCACATCTGGCTAGCTGCAATGTATTAAATTTTTGTTTTTGGTTTTAGATACTGTTATGACAACAGTGACAAAAAAAAGAATCAAAAAACGTGAAAGCCTTGGCAATTGTTTATGATAGAAATTGTTTTAGCAAGTTAAATGTTTATATCTATATTCAAGCATTTCTTCTTGTTTTATTGAGCATTTAATATGTTCTTGTTGTATTGTTCCATGTATTAATATTAAACTCCCCCCTCCAAAATGTCTAACTATGCATGAGTAAGTCTGTCTCATCTCAAAACAAAAAGAAAATCCAGCACAGCAGGCACCACAAGGTATCTGAATATGTCCAGAGTTTGTTAATAATGGCTGGGATATTCATGAACTGCCTTCTCAATCCAGTTTTCCTGTGCAGATTGTCCTGGGTAAAATATACCCTCCATCAGGTTTTACATTCATTTACATCCTGAGGCTGATTTACTAAAGGTGTTGAGAATCTTCACAATAAATTGTGTGAATATTCACGTCAATTATCCAGTGGTGTGAAAAGCAAATTCCTCTTTACATATATCACCTGCACATGATTAGAATAATTGGCTTGAATATTCACACAGGGGTCTATTCACAAAGCTGCCGAGGGCAGCCGAGTGAATGACCGATCAGAAGTGAAGTGAGCCGAACACTATTAGTGTGAAGATTCTCAAAATAATTAGTAAATCAGCCCAACTGAATTTACCATGTTGTTTTGCTGTTCACTATTAGAAACAAGGCAACCATTAAAACTCCTATGTGCTAGCAGTTTCGCCTGATCCACCTTTGTTGTACTGTATATTTGGGTTTTGCTGATCCATTGCTTTTGTCTCATGCTTTTTATTTAAAAACAAATAAAATATTGTGACCACATCCTAAAAGATTCCAGTCCCAGGCATTTAGGCCATATAAAAAAGTACATTGTTTTTTCCCCCCATGCATTTCCTTTCAAATTTTTATACCATTCGCTTAACAGGCACTCTTTTATGCTGAGATTTTATTGCCGCCTGGATTTTAACCCCTTCATGACTGAGGCCTTTTTTCTTTTTTTTTTCATTTCATTTTTGTAATGTTATTAAATGTTATAATCCACATTTTAGGCATGAAAATTACTTAAAACCCCTAAACCGTGTATATATACTGAAAGCCAAGACCCTATAGAATAAAATGGTGGCGGTTGCACAATATTACTGTAACTCCCTATCAAACTCCAAAATTTAGTGAAAAATGCACTTAAATGCCCCCAAAAAACAATAAAATACCATTTTTAAAATAAAATATAAAAGAGGAGGTTACAACAAGTAAATAGATACTCAACATGCCCAGGTTAAAAATTGTGTACATCTGTGGAACTGCAACAAAATTCAGTACCCCCAAAAAGTCCATAGATGATGCTTTAAAAGCCCCCACGGGTCATCAGTTTAGAGATACGCAAAAATACTGGCCTTACAACTGTGTTTATATGAGTGCTTTTCCCATTGGTTTAATTGATCTAATATACTAGTATATAGGAAACACACCTATTATCTATTACAAACTTTTGGAACAGACAATTTTTATTGATATTTATTACCTTTTTTTGAATGGACTATTTACTTGGATTACACTATTTATGAATTTAATGTTGGAATAGTTATTTTTTATTATCAAATTTTTTGTTGATAAATTAATATTACCAATGCACTTTTTTATAGTATACATTACTAAGAGAAATGAGATTTAGCACTTTATATAGCAATTTGATTGCACCTTTTACCTATTGGTGGTTTTGAATAATTAGTGATGTGTATATATTTTTCACATTGTTGGTTGCAGCATAGCAGCTTTTTATTCCACCCACTATTTATTGTCCATTGCGCAAAATATTACTACACACTCTTTGAATAAAGTCATATCAGCACAATGGACTAAAAACAGTAGTGTATCAGATGAAATTTTACAAGCAGACTGTTTGAGGTTCTGACATTCAGAGGAATCTGTCATTTTCATTTTCACACCATTTGCTTTTAAACTGTTATGTTGTTTTGCTCCAATGTTATCCATATGGATTCCTTTACATATATGAATATCATTGGCATGTGTATTATGCATATGTATTACACATGAAAAACTTTTTGTGTGTGTTTTACCATGTGGTAAACCTGATGTTTATTTAAGCTGTATATATGATATTGCCTCAAATATATTTCACATCATGTGTGAGTAAGTTTTATCCATTACCTCTAAAGGTTTTTCTCATATACTATATAGCAGTATGTTCCTCCGGTATCTTTTTTCTTTCTTCCAAACACACCTACCAGCTGCCATGTCAAAGACTCCAAATAACTATGGTGTTTAACCCCTTCCCGACCAATGATGGATCACAGTCTTCCAGTTCCTTAACGACCGGTGACAGAATAATCCAGTCATGCAGTACAATGAGAGCTTGTCCGAGCATGGACTAGTGTTCATTGAGTTAATGCTATTATGGGTCCCCTGGAGTCCGAGGCAGACCCTCAACAGCAATTTTGGTGGTCACAGCACAGTGATCACTGTGATAGCTGATGTTGCTAATGTTGATAATGTTCAACTAAAAAATTTTCACCCAGCTCCTTCGATTTTTAGATCGAAGTTTGTCAAGCTGACAAGGCCACCCATGTCTCAAATTTCAGCCAATTTAGCAGGAATCAACTGAAATTAGAAATTTGATCTTTGTGTGGCTAGCGTAAATCTTTACAATGTTTTTTATTTAGATTACCATTTTTTATTATATAAGCCAACAGGACTTCATTTCTATTCATATTTTAATTACATGAGATCAGTGAACCAATATTCAAATTCACCACAGCTCACTTTAATTCCTGAACATTTTTTTTAAGGATAAAAGATTATTTAAGCTTTTTTTATCCAGCGCTGTTTCAAGAAAATAAAAATAAACATGTGTTCCTCTATTTAAAAAAAAATTATGACTCTAGTAGAAACCAGTTGTACCCTATTTTATTATGGTGGAGAAGAGGACCTTGCATTTAGAGCACATAAAAGAATACACAATCTGCAAATAAAATCCTATTTCAATGTAATATTATTACACTTCAGAGGTACTAGTGCTGTTAGCAGGTATGCAGAACAGGTACCTAAAAATGTTTGTACATACTTGCAGCAGCTATTTTTACCTTTGCTTTGGACAAGTACAGGCTTCTCTGAATGATTAGTGTTGGCACTTGTCCACTCCACCATTTACCTATTGGCCTCCCTTGCCAATAGAAATGTGTGTGAAGTGGGAAGGGATGGACAGGCTTCTACATTTTAATAAAGTATCAAAACTTGACATACTGTAAATTCATATTAGTCCCTGCCCTCAATGAGCTTACAATCTAAAGCCTGTATTTTCCCATGCAAACGTACTGTATTGTGTAAGAGTAAACCCACATAAGTACAGGGAGAGCATGCAAGCTCCATGCAGATAGCGTCTTGGCTAAATTTCAAACTGGGGACCCCAGTGCTGCAAGGCAGAAGTGCTAACCACTTAGCCACTGTGCTGCAGTGTATTGTGCTGTACTGTATTTGTAGGCATGCATTTGGAAGAATAAAAAAAATGTAAATTGCCACTTTACCTGGTTTTCAGATCAATTTACTCTTTATTATTCATAACCATGCTCAACCTAAACTGCTAAATACAGATAGTATATACATGTTTTATACTTAAATGTGTATACAATGGTGCTTTATGCAACACGCTTTAAAAAAAAATCTGAAATAGGTTACCCCTGTTTTAGCAATATTGACTACACTCTCCTTGCTCATGTTATTGTGCACTAAAAATTCAGTCTTGAACAATGGATGACTTATTCAGCTCTATACAGGGTCTTCTTTAGTGGTAGGGTCCTCAAGCACTCTAGAACCCTCCAGTGGTAGCCAGGAAAAGCTTGTTTACAGCAAAAATAGACAGAAACATATGGCCAAGCCATGTTACTGGAACCAAGATTGCATTTCAATAAAGTTAATCCATTATGTTAGCATTTTCCTTGGTACAAATCGAAAATAATTACTGAATCTGCAGTTAAAATTTAACATTTGTGAACATTTCTTTTGCATATATTTGAATAAAATGCATTTTTGCCATAGTCGTTTCATACTACTGACTTTAGCCGGAAGAATACTAGATACATATATCTACAGTAATACCTTGGTTTACAAGTAACTTGGTTTGAGAGTGTTTTGCAAGACAAGCAAACATTTCTGAAAAATGTTGCCTTGATATACAAGCAATGTCTTGCAATAAGAGCAAAATTTTGTAGAAAAGCACCATCCGAATAAGGCTGTAGCAGTGCGAGCGATGAGTCTGTTTAAGGACAATGCAATGTCCCATTGGATAGATTCCTTGTTAAGGTTTCACGAAATGAAAAAGATTCCATTGAGTCAAGAGATAGCAGTAATTCCGTTAGTGATAGTGAAAGTCGTCCTACACAATAATCCTCCTCTCTCCTGAAGGTACCGGTAATTGGTTTATTTTTCTTTATATTGTGTACGTTATTATATTACAGTACTGTATTGTAATTATTTTTATATGAATATTTTTGGGTTGTGGAACGAATCATCTGAATTTCCATTATTTCCTATGGGGAAATTCGCTTTGATATACAAGCGCTTTGGATTACAAGCATGCTTCCGGAACAAATTATGCTCGTAAACCAAGGTATTACTGTAGTTCCTAAATCATCATGTGTTAAATAAAAATACACTGTATGCATTGATAATGCAATGGAGTTATATATTGTTATATATAACATATTGTGTACATTTTGTATTTAATCCCCAAAAGAAACATGTAAATTCAAACAGTTAAAATGTATTGAGGAAGTCTTGAATTCTGACTTTTTTTTCTGGTTGTGAAAACAGAGATGTGTGAAACAGATGGGGTCTGATGCACAAACGGTTTAATGTGAGGACTGTAAATCTTATGTTCTCTGGAGATCTTGTTCTCAGAGAATCAATGGAGCTTTGTTCAAGCCTGCTCAAGGCCATCTCTCATATAACAGAAAGCCCCCTGCCCCAATATTACAGCTCAGAAGCCATCATCTTGAAAAGCTCTCTATCCAGCTGGCCAGTTCATATACTGAGAAACTGGAGGCAATAAATTAGTGTTTCTAAAAACCCTTTGCTAAGTACCAATAGCAGGTCATGTTTTTGAGGATTTATCTGTCAGAACGACAGGAAAATGTTGTGCAGAGTTAGCCTTTCATAGAAGCAGGAACAGTGAAATGAAAATTCAACCTTTTATTAGCCTACTGAATAGATTGTATCTACAAGTATTTTGTTCCTAAGGTTTCTACTGTTATTGACAGAAAAGAGTACAAATCAATCTGCTTACAATGAATGTAATATTGTTATTTCTATTTGTTCTGTAGCTGCACGTGTAAAAAGGTAACTAAGCTAAAGAAGGCTCAGATGCCTTTCCAACACTACCAAATCTGTCATATCAATTCTCTGATTTAAAATATTACTAATAAGGGTGTGCTAAACTGAAAGTGTTCCTTTCCACAAAATTTCAGTAAATTGGCATCAATAAGAAGGAACAATTAAAGTGGTTTGAAGTGGTTTGAAAGGGTGCAACGGACTTGACATGACATCACATTAGCCTTAATAAAATTATTAAAACAAGCAAAAAAAACCACTACAACACTTCTTTTCTCCATGTACAGCTGGTGAACCTTTGTGTTTTTGTGCAATGCTTTATACAATTCTAACACAAAGAAATGTTCCTATAAACATTAGTTGACTCTTCAACAGTAGTCTCTTCATCTGTTGATTTCCAATTAATCTAAGGGCAGCTTCTGATAGTCTGTTCAGGTTCAGGTGGGAAGTGATCAGATAGGTTAATAAAACCTTGTCTTCCTTGAGATAACTAAGCACCAACAGTGTGGATGCACTCTTCTTCTTCTTCCCTCAATAACCTAGACAAAAAACCTATGCAACCCAGAATTCCTGTTTAAAGTTGCAGATAAGCCAAAATAAAGTCAGCCTTATACATTCTTTAGTTCTTATAGTTTTTCTAATCAGTTTAGGAAATGAGCATTGTCTTAACTCAATACATGTATCTTGTATCTTTTTTTTTGGTACCTTTATTTACAGAGATTCTGTCATGGGATGGGTCTATGATGCCCTGCACCCAAGGATGTTGTCAGTCTCCTGGGTTGAATGCTGCTGGGTGTCATTTTACCCAGAGGTCTGAGGACATCGTTTGGTGGGAAGGAATTACTGTGGAAAACAGTACCAGGGAAGAGGTGAATAACGCAGCAAGAGTTTTTTCTTTTTTTTAATTTGCCCAGATTTAGAAGGTGCCCGTTCGGCCATTTATTTATGGTCGGCAAATGATTAACCCAGTTGAATATACTAAAAAATTAGCCAATTAAAATGAATCTATGATACCAAGTACAGTACTCAGTACAAGTATAAGTAGAGATACTTGTACTTGTACAGCTCCAAGACTAGAGTAGAGAAAAATCAAAAAGTTAGTAGGCAGCTGTAATTTTTAAGGAGCACACAGAGCTCCTGGGATTTGTGCATCCCTATTTTAATGTATGATTTTTTTTATAAATATATATTAGGGATGTATTGATATCATTTTTTCAAGTACAAGTACTGATATTTATTCAAGTACTCACAGATACAAGTACTGATACATTTTTGTTTATTGTCATGTGGCAGTTTTGCTAAAACAATACAGACTAATTATTTCAGTACAGTGGTGGAGCACCAGAGCTAGGTCCCAGCTGCAACCTCTGCAACCCTGGTAGTTCTCGTGAAAAAGTATCGGCACTAGTATCTGAACTGGTATCTGAACATCCCTAATGTATAGTACGAATATAAATGTTTTACTATGGTTTACTATGCACTAATATGGTTTACTAATCACAATTAACAAACAGAATTTGCCTTTTTTTTTTAAATTATACTTTAGATAGCTAAACAGTATTGGATTCATTGCTGCTATTCTCACTGCGTTACTCTTTACTGAATACCAAATGGTGGTAATTCTTAAAGCATTCGTAAATTGTCTCATAAGGTGCCCATACACTGTACGATTCTCATACGAGAATCGCGGGAAATCCCGCGATCGTACGAGAATCGTACAGTGTATGGAAGGTGTGCGACCGTTTCTACTGTACGGTCGCACGTCTTCCATCGAACAAGCAGGCTGGAAAACCCGCCGGGAATCGTACGATTCTCGGCGAGTGAGTGGCCTGCTTGTTCGACAACTGACGAACGGGCCGGTGTGCGCATGCGCACACTGCCCGTTTGCCGTGCTTGCAAGCCCGCCCCTCATTGCAGTCATCGCAAGCCCGCCCCTCAAGGGGGTGGGCTTGCAATGGTCGCAAGTACGATCTGCCTGTCCAAGATGGGCAGATCGTATGTTTTTTTAAGTACTTTACAACCATCGCAAGACGGCGTATGGCCACCTTTAGTAAGGCTCATGCCTACTGCAAATGGGAGGCGCTATATAATTCAAGGGCAGCTACCACTGCATTCAGCTGTTCACAGGCTGTTTGCAAGTAATTACACAGGCTGCAATTACCTGCAGAAGATTGTACTTGGATGCAGACTGTTTGCAGTGTTTAACTCTGAATACCCAATCATCTGTGAGGGAAATAAATAAAATAGAATTTCCCCTCACACATGATTGGGTATATAATGTTAACACAATTTCACTTCATTCACCAGCATTTAATTTGCAAATTGAACTTTTAATTTGCTAGGTGAGCAATCTTTATCCATTCAGTAAATTATCCCCACTGTTTTGACCAAAACCCATACAGATTCCAGAAAGTCAATCCAACAGTTGCAGCAGTCTTAAACATTTACAGGGTTATTCACAAAAGGGTGAAAAGTTTGGAGAAGGCAGGAGAAGTGAACAATCTAGGACAACATAGCTGAACTGGAAAGTGAGCAGAATGGAAGAATGTTTCCTAATCAGCAATTTTGTCCTAGATTGTTCACTTGTCCTGCCTTCTCCAAACTATGTTGCACTCCGGTGTTGGCTGCACATCACTGTTCTGGACTGCCTTTCTGACAGCTATGATGGAGGACCATGTCTCCACAGTATATGTGCGCATGGTTGCTTGTAGTCTCCACCAGGGCTGCAAATTACATGGTGACAGCAAAGGAGTGCATTTGGCAGACAGTTTTCATCCTATAGCAGGAAGTGCCTGAACAAAACCTTCATGGCAGGATCATCAGGTACTTTTTTCATGAAAGCTTCATATATAAAATTAAATTACTAAAACTTTTGAATAGGGACGGAGGATTTGAGTATTGCTCTATTTGCCAATCACATTCACTTCACAACCCGCTAAGGATGTTATGGAAGTCCAGGACCTGTTTGCTCATGTTAAAACTTCCTATAAATGTTTCCATGTTTGGGCTTCCTATAAATTTTTCCAAAAGCAAAATGTTTCCCCTCTTCAGTGCAGCTGATATTGAATGGGATTGTCAGACACTGTTCAGGGTGGCCCAGGGAGACATTACCTACCTGGGTCTTAAGGTGGGCAAAACACCTTCTTCTTTATACCACCTTAATTACCCTCTTTGATTGATACAATCATTAGGACATTGGGGATGTGGGGGAATCTTCCATGTTGCTCTTGAGGAGAATCCGTTTAGTGAAAATAACCAGTTTTGCCAAATTGTTGTATAAGCTACAAACACTTATTTTACTTTTAAAACACAAGGATGTTACTCGTATCACCTGGGCTATGATCCACTTAATTTGGAGATCTAAGCACCCTAGTATATCAGTTAAAAAACTGTGGCTCCGGAAGAGTGAAAGGGGGGGGGGCATTTCTTCAATATAAGACTGTATAACCTTGCTTGCTTACTGAGACATGTCATGGATTGGATATCTGAAAGCTCCACATTCTCTAATACCTCAATGGAGGCAGCAATGATATTTGCTTTGGACATTAAAGCAATTCTTCATTGCAAAATTTCAGCCCTCACCCTCGTATTCGACAGAACTCTCTGCACAAGGACACCATTATAGCCTTGAGAGAAGTATGGAAAGCACACAAGCTTTCACCGTTCATCTCGCCCTGCTGCCCTTTGATACACAATTCTATCCTTCCTCTGGGGATTGACTATGTAGCATTCCAAATGTGGCACTTGAAGGGTCTGTGGACGTGGAGACATGTGTTTTGTTCCAACACTCTACAACCGAGATCCTTTCAAGATCTAGCTAATCACTACAATATACCTTTGCATCACAATCTCCAGGTTACAAAGCATGGAAAGCTCTCTCCAGAGGCCTGAAATTATTTTTGTCTCCTCATTTTTGGATATCTTAATATTATCTAAATCCTATTTTATTTCTGTTTTGTCCTAAACTCCAGGCTTTGTATGTTAAGCCTTTGTCTAAATTGAATGTTAAAGATTGGCCCAAAGATTTTGATGATCCTGATATGGTTGAGAAATTACTAACAGGCTATACCAAGATAAGGAGTATCATCACCAATGAGATCTGGAGGGAGACCCAGTTCAAGATAGTACATAGAGCATATATGCCTTAGTTTTTACCCTCCGGGGTCTCACCCTTACAGCCAAAAATACTGTATCTTGCTGTCCAAAATGTACACAATTTCACCCCACGTTGCAGCATTGTCTGTGGTCGTGCACACTTATTTTACACTATTGGCAAGTAGCAAGCTATATTGGATCTATTCTCTCCTGGACACCCTGCCTGCAATCTGCTCTTTATCTTTTTAGCTATTTTTGCTCCTCCTTTTGATGGGGTAGAACTAATTTCTTACAAAGGTGTAGACTGGTTGCACATTTGCTACTTCATTATGCGGGTGTGGAATGCTCCTACCCCTCCTACGGTCCAGGATGTGATTAAAGACCTAAAATTGTTGCTGCGCAAAGAAAGACTGGATGCAAAACGTCAAAAGGATGTACAATTTTGCGTAGATGGCAATATTTTATAATCAAGTCCTTCACTGATACAGAAATTCTACATTAGGTGAGGCCATTTCAATTTACAGCATGGTACTTAAAAGCAGAACCTATCCCTAAAGGTTGAACTCGATGGACATGTGTCTTTTTTCAACCTGACTAGCCATGTAACTATGAATACCTTAGGGGCATTGGAAATTGACATAGACTCTGTAACTTCTCATTGATCATATAGTGAGTTGGGGGTTGCAACCTATTGTTTTTGTTTAAATGTTGTGTTTATATGACGCTATTCTTTATATGCCTTTGCAGTGGCTGTGACACTATGGGGTTGATTTACTAACCTTATAAACACGCCACAAACAAGTATACACCTCTGTAGTGTGTTCCCTCCCAGCATGATCTATTGGTGGAATCTAGGCACCTTTGTAGTGTGTACACACCCAGCAGGTGTGTTGTGCAAAGCCCTGCATGAATTGCAAGGTAATGTTGTGTAAATTAGCTCTATGTTGTGTTGCTTGCGTTGATGGCAGGAATGTAAATGCATGAGCTAACCATTTTTGTCTAAACTGTGAAGCAGCATTATATATGCATCATGTGCATGATTTTTCCATATATGGCATTAGTGGAAATATGCTTTTAGAGACTTGCATGCCGCTATTAGAGCGGCGTGTAGCCTATGGCGCATGCTACATGACGCACACGTACGTAAATACATAAAAATGCGCAATAACGGCGTGAAAATGTGACACGTTGCTCGTGTTTGGTTGATAAATACATTTTGCTGTGTAAAAATGCACACGCACCTGGTGCGTGTGTGTGTTTAGGTTAGTAAATCACCCCCTATTTGTATGTAATGGCTGTGAGAAATGATTAAAACTATGTTTAAAAAAAACTTTTGAAATTACAAGAAAACTTTAAAGCTTTGAAATGATAGTAATTGGGTTTAGATCTACTTTAACAACGCTCATAAGAATACATTTAAATCATTATCAATATTTAGACCTTTTGGTTTTAGAATATCTGGTCTATAAATCCATGAGATTTTCTATGTAAGCATTAGTTGCATAGAGTGAGTGGGAAAGACTGTTAGAAAAACAAATCTCATTAGAACTGCATGAAAGGACACTAGCAGAGTTTTTCTAGCTTGAACAAATTTTATGAAGCTTTAAACTGAGATTATCTGCTGCTATCTTTCCAGATAGCAGCAATTCTCAGACACAATTTGCACACGTATTAGAGAACATAAAGAGCTCTTTCAATGTCATTACCCTTACAACTGATTTTATTCAAAATTAACACGTTTTTATAAGAGAGCAAGTATTACGACTAGAACAAAGTTTAATAACCTCACTCTGATCTGAGAAATTTTATGATTTTAACATTGACACATGGAAATACAGTAAGTTTAAGAGGGATCAAAAAAATTATTTGTATACGTTGCTAAACCCTGAAAAGCAGTGCCCCATTAACATTTAGAAAACTTGATCTAGATCAAACTCTTTACATAGATCTACATCATTATGAGGTTAAACCGGGAAACTTCTTCAACTTCTATAAACTTGGATTAATCTTTCCTCAGTGGTCCATCTCTTTTATAATGTTAAATCCTTGAAATGAAGAGGATGCAAAAATCGTTGTTGTACTCCCTAGGTGACCTAGTGCATGTAACAATCTTGCTACCATTAGTGATACCTGCACTATCTGTGCTACCAGTGCTGTCAGTGTTATCAGTGCTTCCTAATCAATGCAGCCATATAAAACATACACTTGGTCTACTGGGCGATATAGCAATGACCTTTGAAGTTATTTTAATGAAAAACTTGTCTTTTGTCTGAAAGAAACCAGAAGTAACTTTACAACAGGTTTTTATTGACTGTCTCATCAGATAACCCTCTTATACTCACAGTGTAAGAGTCCAGGGCTTACTACTCATGCGCCAATGGTGCGTTGCCGCAAGAGGAAATCCGCACCAACTGCGCATGTGCCAAAGACGCGTCAGTGCGCCAACTAGTGCATGCGCAGAAGACCTGATGGAAAAAGGAAGGATAATGCCCAGGAGGCGCACAGGAAGTGACCTCAACCTGATGGAAAAAGGCAGGAAAATGCCCAATAGGCCCACAGGAAGTGACCTCAAACTTCAATCATCACTTCCCTATATAAGCCCAGCCCAGACATTGCCAAATTGCTGGATTATCTTCAGTCCCCCCTTGTTCCTGTGCTAGTGTGTGATCTGTCTGAACTTGTTGTGAACTGGAAACCTATTTGACTACTATTGATTGCTGCCTGTCATTGACCTCGGATTTGTACCTTGACCATTCTACTTCTTTGCCCCTGTTGTACTCAGCTGCCAGATTGGAAGCGACCCCGGCTTGGATCTCGACCATTCTTCTGATTAACCCTTGTGTACTTGGTTGCCAGAGTGGACTTGACCTTGGCTGGGATCTCGGACTAAGGCTTTCACGGTGCTCCGCACCCCTGGAACCCGTGCCACTCGGTGTCCACCGAAAATCTCTGTCTCCATCTCCGGAGACTTCAAGGACCCGAGGTGCAAGGGAGGCCTCCCCATTACTTCGGTCTCACTTCAGGTACGTGGCCCCCATGACAAACAGTGTGCAACTATACCATTTCAAATTATATCACTAACATTCACTGCACCCCTCTATCGCTATAGATAATATAATAGACATACACTGCTTGGAGCTATTTTCCCCAATTAAAAACTGTCCAGCTACTGGCTAAATTTACACTGCTGTATGCTTTGCAGTATCTTTTTTTTATCAATTACTTTTTATTGAGCTTTACACATAACAAAAATCAAAAAGAGAAGAAAAACCCCCAACTACAATAATAAATAAACAAATATATAAACCACAGACAATTCAGATTACCAGACACAATATACCATAACATAACATATTAGAACAGGTGATTTGTTGACCAGACGCCAGCATTCATCTTCTTATATAAGTAGCAAAAGAAAGAAGAAAGAAAAAAACCAAAGTCATGTAGATGAAGAAATGCATAGAGGTAAAAAATAATATGAAGAAGATAACCATTTTGCCAACATTTTTACAAGTTTCTCTGGCTTACCACTATGTTGGTAAGTATGGTTTTCTAAATCAATTAAACAATTACAATATCTAAATTCTTGTACAAAAGCCCAATTTTTGTCATGAATATGGGCCTAGCCTTGCTATTTAAAATTGTCCTTCTGCAGGCCAGTTTTACACTACTGTATTATCAGCAGTGTGTTAAACCATATCTAGTTTTTAGGCTTGTTTTCATTTATTTTCATCTGGTGATCCAACAAGTAAATCTGTCATTTTTAAACTTCCTTTAACAGACCAAGCTGTCCAGCAAAATACTGACCGGGGTGCTTAAAATGGTCATCTTTTATTCACTTATTTAAAACCTTTATCCCAAAAGGTAAAATAAATGTTGCTGTAATTGCTTAAAAAGTGTTAGCTGGAGTTCAGATTTAATGGGTTAGTCTAATTAGGTTAAATTAACTTAGTTTCAATTATGGGTGTAATCACATTTTATAGTTCTTTTAACTATTCTAAAACACATATCCTAGTGATGGTATATGTTGTTAGTTTTCATATGTTTGGTTAAAGTTCATAAACCTAAAATACAGATTCATCTGCCCCATGTAACATTGAAAATATGGCAGGCTTTTTTGTTCTTGTGATTGAGAGCACAGAGTAAATATCTAATGATCCTGATAGTGTCTTCTTCATAGTAATGCTTACACTGTTGGGCTAACCATTCTATCCATTGCTACAAATCCCGTGATAGTGTTGTCAGCTTCTGTGTTCTCTCCTGAACTGGGAACCATAAGAAGACATATAGATGCATGGTGTGTCTGCAGTCCTGTCACGTGACAACATATGAAGACACACTACTTGTTCAGTCCTGCATGGATTGATTGATAGAGGCTCCTGTTCAGAGTCACAATGTCAAAAGTTATTATGAAAGCTTATAACAGCTTCTGGGGTCAAGGAGAAAATAGAGAACTATACATCTTTTGCACTACATTTACCAGGGTTTAAAACAATTTTACTTTATAAGTTTCCACATTGGAAGGATGCTGCTGCAAGGACCACACTCCCACCCTTCTGAGCAGCTATGAGGTATTTGGAACAATTTTTGTCATGAGTGATGGTGTTTTTTATATGTTATATGATTGAACTGATATGATAATCTGCTTAAGTAGCTGTACTTTACAGATTCTTTCATTTCATCTTGTAAAGTCATGCTGTAAAATACTACAACATACCCAGGCATAATAAAAAGACCTGAAGTGAAGCTTTTTGTTTAAGGGGACAAATAAGTACCTAAAACTTTAAATATATTGGGGTTTGATTTACTAAAGGCATATACTGTAGGCTGTTCACTTTGCAAAGCAATTAGCACTTTGCAAAGTGAAACTTCCCCTGCAAAGTGCAAATTCCTCTGCAAAGTAAACAGCCTATTTGCCTTAAGTAAATCAACCCCTCTATGTTTATCATGTTTTACAATTTTTTATGAGTGCATTATGTGATTATGATATATTGATATCAATTTGCATTATGGTGTATATTTTACATACAAAACTCCAAGAAAAGTAAAACTACTGAAACTGAAAACTGAGGGGGTTATTCAAGAAGGAGCCAAAGGATCCAGCCGTAGCTGCGGCTGATCCTTCGTCTCTCTTCGGCCACTGGAGCCCTTCGGTTCAGTCGAATCGAAGGGCTGCTGTAAGGGGTATTCACTGAGCTGAAGACACCCGAAGCTCCGCCCAGTTGTAATGACAGATTAGCATCCCCAAATGACCTGGTAGTGAACAGTGTTTGGCTCACTTCACTTCGGCTGGGTTATTCACTCAGTTGCCTTTGGCAGCTTTGTGAATAACCTCCCAGGTGTTCTTTTTTTATTCAGAATTATTTTATTTTTAGAAATGAAATAATTTATGTGAACATTTTTATTTGCAACCAGTAAGAAGAGCTCTCGGTTGATTTTCCACCTGTTTTTAGGGTGTCATTTGCTCCTTTATTTAAAACAAATTCTGTTGTTTACAAGGCTCAATAGTTTAAAGGGAAATTTACATTTAAGGGAATGAGTCAGAGCTAAACTTATCCCCTCTGACTGGGAGCAGACTCTGTTGTGTTTTCTCTCAAGGTCAATGGAACTGATGTATCTAAGTTTATGGAGTGCTCTGCAGTCCTTGGAAAATGTATTTAGTGCACTGAATGTTTTCACTGTGTCCCTGCATCTTTAACCCAAGCAGAATACTAAATATACAGTACACCTATTGCACCAAGCTATTTACTATATCCTTGTAAAATACATCAATGCACATGTAACATATATATACAATCAACCCTAGGATCACAGAGTTTGTCTGCTTTGACCAGCGACCATTAATGACCTTGTGTTCTTTGCAACTTGTTCCTTTTATTGGTTAAAATAATTCACAAGGGCCTCTTTCTTCATTGACCAATGTGGAGTCATTCATTTCATTCAATAACCTTCTTTAAGATTAAACCTAGGAAAGGCAAAATCCATAGAATCTTCATTCTGGATCTTGCAGTTCAAGAATGACTGAATCCAGCTATCATGCTGTAAATGTAATTTTATTTGATTAAGTTGTTTCATTTGGAAATATTCTAACAGCATTTATAAAGAAAATCTGTAATGAGAAAAATAATCAGCCTTCCACTGTTTTCAAACATGTGAGGAAACCACTACATCTTCAGTGTCAGATGAACCTTTTGTCACATTCAAAAAGAGGGCATCTGTATTTCTGAAACCTTGTGTTTTTCCCATGTTTTCTCATTTGTCTACCATAAAGTAATACATACAAGGTTCTTGTTAAGTTTATTTTTCTCTTGATATGAGCAGTGTTTAGATCATAGGAGATGAGGCTTTCAGGAAAGTAACTGCAGTCCTAGCTTATCTAAGGCTGGATTAATAGGGCTGCTGGATGAAAAACATAAATCAATACCGATGCTTTGGTGTTATAGTCTAGCAACCTAATAAATAGGTGACCATTGCCCAGATGAGGCCTAAAAATACATGTAATGTTTGGATTACCATACTATCCCTTGACAGCTCACTTGTGTACTGAGCCATTTTGTTCAGTGGACTAAATAAGCCCTGTTGATCAGGATGGTTATACTCACCTAAACCACGGAGCCAGCTTGTTCTTCGACCGGTCATTCCAGCCTCGCTCCTCCACCTCTGCAGTGATCTATGGTCCCATAAATCATCACCTTCTATATACTGTGTACAGACATTGGCACACTTCAATGCTGTAGGTTAGGAGGAGAGAGAGGCTTTAGTGACCAGAGAAACAGGCAGCCAGACCGGCTGTTCAGGTGAGTAAAACTTTTTTTAGCACCCAGACAAAAATGAGCAGTTAACACTTGCAGTGTGGGGGAAGCCCCACTGCAAGTGTAATAAAAGTTTTGCCTGGAGTTCTTCTTTAAGGTGCCCATACATGGTCAATTACCTACTAAATTAGGTTGTTATAGATTTATTTTTCTGGTATTTAGCATTCATATGTAAAGTTTATTAATTCTTCCCTTGGTCCCCATCTTCTTGGATACTTTGCCAATGCAATTAAATATGCTTTATATAAGGTCATTGTGTCCTGCATGACCTATAGGTTTGGTAGTGGTGCTACTAACCCTGGTGTATCTAAGCTTACATTGCCTTGTGAAAAATCTGTATGCCTTGTTGAAATGTCCATAAGTGCTGATCTTCTTGGTCCTCTGCAGCTCACAGTGGCTCCTCTAATTGCTACAGGGGACCAAGGAGATTGACACACTGACTAAGGGGTCTATTCACTAAGCTGCCGAAAGATCTAGCTGTAGCTTCGGCTGATCCTTCGGCTAGCTTCGGCCCCAGGACCCCTTCCGTTCAGTAGAACCGAAGGGCTGCTGTGCGGGCTATTCACTATAGCCCGTACAGCTCCCGAAGTCAGCCGAGTGGCTCAGTCGAGCCGAAGGCATATGCATCGGCTCGACTGAGCCGAGGTGAAAGGCGAAGCTGGCCAAAAGGCCGGCCCACAGCCTGCTACGGACTGCTGGGCGGAGCCAGCCATCATCTCACGGCTGGCTCCGGCCACTTGCACAGGCAGATCAGCGTCCCTGGTTACCAGATAACAAGGGACACTGATCTCCAGATAGCCAAACTCTCCCGGCCACTCCAGGGAGAGAGTTACTTTCTGCCGGAAAGTTTTACTCTGCTCGATCGAGCAGAGTAAATCTTTCCCTGCTCTGTTGTCTTTTTTTAATTTTTCTTCTGATATCGGAGCCGTTGGCTGCCATCAGAACAAAGCAGTTCTCTGGCAGGTCCCCTCTAGTGATTGACAGCAGCAGAGGGCGGGTGCAATAGCTAGTTTGCTATTGGCTATTGTAAATTGAAATAGCCAATAGGAATGTAGCTATGCATTTCTATGCTTATTGTTATTTAATTTTTGTTCTGATGGCAGCCAACAGCTCCGATATCAGAAGAAAAAAAAAGACAACAGAGCAGGGAAAGGTTTACTCTGCTCGATCGAGCAGAGTAAAACTTTCCGGGAGAGTTTGTGTTTTTTTTTTTTTTTTTAAAGATTAAAGTTTTTTAT
>NW_017306308.1:878119-888836 GCF_000935625.1 Nanorana parkeri
AAAGATGAAAGTTTATTATACTTTCTTCTAGTAGACAAATAAGACAAGTAAGACAGTACAAAAAAACAAAAAAGCACTCTCAGATAACAAAGGGTCGACATGTGGTATGCATCAGAATTGCAATATTTACTCAATCCTACAACTCCCAAGTTGTCGACCAGCATTTGTGTGGTGCAAACATACCCCTAAGGCATCTAGAGTGATGGAAAAAGAAGGAGAGAGGAAGGAGAGAAAAAAGAGAGAGAACAAAACAAAAACAAAAAAAGGGGTGAAGGACAAATAGGTGGAAAACCGAAGGTGTGCACTTGGGCCCGGTTCCCCCACTTTTGTAGTATGCATACATGCATATATAATGATTTGTTTTTTCATTGTTTTTTTTAGGTATTGATATATTTTAATTGCCACAGAGAGTTAGGTTTACAACAATAAGCTGAACTTGTCAGTTGTGCAGAAGAGCAACCACACACTCCACAATTCAGAAAATTGAGAATGGCGCTAGCCGTGAGCTCTTCCATCCAACAAATAAATTGCATCTCTTCAGTCCATTCCTTCATGGTCAGGAGGACCGAAGACTTCCAATGTCTCAGTATGACCGTTCTAGCTGCCACAAGGAAAAAGCAAAGTAATCCCTTCTTGGAGGAAGCAATGGATCATGGAAAGGAGAGCCATCTGTGGGGTTCGGACGGACTTTGACCCGGTAAGGTGGTCGTAGGTGTCCAAAACAGTGGACCAAAACGTATATATGCCAGGACAGGTCCACCAAATATGGAGCATTATCCCTGGGTGTGAGTGACAGCACCAACATGAGTCGGAAACCTGAGGGTAGATCTTGTGAAGACGGGAGGGCAAAGGTACCACCTGGAGAGGATTTTAAAGTTGCGTTCCTGTACTCTTCTAGCGACTGAAAGTTTATGAGTCAAAATAAAGGACTTAGATATATCGGATGGTGAGAAGGAACAAGACATCTCCCTGGCCCAATCCTCTACATATTTAGGTAGGTCCGTAAAAGAGGTTGAGAGCAGTAAGCGATATATGGTTGGTGTTTTTATTTTTTTTTATTTTGACGGCAGCAGAACCGCCCGGCCAATAGAAAACAGTTGGGCAGAGCTAGCTGTCATGGCTAGCTCAGCCCAATCGTTTTCTATTCTTTTTTGCTACTTTTTAAACTATTTTTCTATTCTGCTCGATACCACAGAGGTATCGAGCAAGATTGCCGAGCCGAATGCCGCTCGGCGGCATTCGGATTTCACTCAAATGCCCTTGGCAGCTTAGTGAATAGACCCCTAAGTGTTAGTTTTCCAGTACTTTACTTTTGAAAATTTGAAAGTGACCTCAGAACTCCTGAACAAATTAGGTAAGAAATGGGTAAAAAAATTGGGTAATTAATTAATCAATTAATTTGAATGCATTTTTATTGAAAATATAAGCTTGATAAACAGTTGCGCTAATATCATATGACATAAAAAATGTAAACGGCCATATTTTATTTCTCCAGGGTCTATGACTTCAGACAATACTGGGGGTTTAAGCAATTTCAGTGCTTAAAATGTGCATTTTAACGTGTATGCAAAAAAGGCTCTAAATCAGAAACGTCCTGTCAAACTCTTCCTGTGGAGGAATTTCTATTTATTCTATATATATGGAGAGATCTATTATGCATCCTAACAGCCTCTCTATTGGAATGAATGGATATTCTTTTGATGGTAGACTTCTGCAATGGCAGCTGTGTACTTCCAGCAGGCTACAAGGCAAAGATTTGACAGGAGTCAGGAGCAATACAAAATAAAACTTGGAGGGTTACTTAGGAAGGAGTTTATTTAAGAGTTAGGCATTTGTATTGTTTAATCTGGATGAGGTTTGTGTCCCAAATGAAGTAGGATTTGGTCTGAACTTTGCCGACTCAGCAAACAGGTAAACTAAATGGGGTGGCCATGGCTATATTTGGTCAATGACATCAGCTGGCATTCACACCTCTGTGTTTACATTCAGCTGCTGGATGCAAATCTCCTGGCCGGCATATGAATTGCAGATAGGAAAAATAAAAACAAAATACTTTCTTACTGTTATACAAATTCAAACTATTTATTTTTAAATGATTAACATGCACTTTAAAAGAGAAGAAAAAAAAAGCCCATGCATATAAAGATTATTTCTCTGTTCTTAAGATTGTTACAACTAGTAATAACTAGTAATACCCACAGGGCCTCCACCATCTTAATAATACAGTTAATGATGTGTGAATTATAGATCTTGACAGCCTGTTTAATAAAAACAACACAACTGAAGAAAATAGCTTAGGCAGATACATTACCTAACAATAATATGATGTGTGGAAAAAAAACAGCATTTTAAAAATCTGACATAATGCAGACTGGCCTGATATACCTTTAGTAAATTGTTGAACACCAATATAATATACTGCATGTCAAAAATGAGCAATCTGCCACTTCTATGTGACTTTAAAAACAATTCTATGTAAATTTTAAAAAGCACATTTATGCCTAAATAATCCCATTTTTTCTTCATTTAAAGGTATCAAATATTACATAAGAATAAAAAAAAACAACCACCAGACTATGTAACATTTATTTTTATGCAGGAATAGCTCGATAGTCTTTAATTCAGAATCATGTACATTAACTCACAAACTAAAACTGCAATCGCTTCTCCTGTGTGTATCAATTTCCTTATGTCTTACTTACATTAAAACAAGTACAATTTTTCTTATCATTTGATATTAGAGCCTAGATACCGGTGGTGCAAGATTTTGTAGCCTCCGCTGAAACTTGGTGTGGGATATTTAACGTTTTAATTTAAAATTTTAGGTATATCCAAACAAAAAACGAATGCCAACTATGTTGTAAATATTCCTGTAATGTTAAAATGTTTAATCCTTTTCTTTTTTTACATGTATTGCATTTTATTAAATCATACATGCAAGGTGTATCCATAGACACTTTCTTTCTTAGGGTGACAATGCTTGTCACCCTATCCTGTGCATTATATAATAATAAGTATCTGTGACAGGACACAGTGTCCTAGTATATTTTGTTGTTGGTTCTATAGTAAAACTGTCATGGTCAGCTGCCTGTTGACTGTGCACATATGCACAGGTATTTTATGCAAAGAGTTTAGAGGATGTGCACAGTGCAGGTAGAAACACAAAACATGAAAATATAGGGGGAAACTATATTTTTTAACAAAAGAATATATAATCATATATTACTTACAGTACTCTATAAAGCCAATCATTATTTTTTTAAATGTAGTTCTACTTTTATGTTAAGTTCAAGTGTTAAAGGTTAGGTTTTAGGATCTACAAGGGGAGGATGGGAGGAGCTTGCTGATAGCGGCGCGGTCCCGCGATGCGGATATGCTGAGAGCTAGCCATGTTATGGGGCCCCGGACTAGGACATCGTAGACGGTCTAACAACCTCATACCCCCGGCAACCCCACTGCAAACATGAGCGGCAGAAAAGGAAAGGGGAAGAAAGGACAGGCGCAAGATAAGAAAGCGAATGCACAGGAGAAGAAGATGCTGGTGGTTCGATCGTTGAAAACGGACATAGAAACTTTCTTCTCTGGTGCTAATGCTCCCAAATCTGCAAGGGAGGAGGTTAAGATGGCATCCTCACGAGGAACATCTCCAAATAGATCTGGAACCTCCTCACATCTATCTGGAACGGCAGAGTCTTCCCCAAGGTATGGATTGCAGGTAGTACATGAAAACATACATCTTTCATCTGATGAAGATCAAGAATCAGGTAATACCTCTTTGGACCCTAAACTGTTGTTAGAGCAACTACCCTCCAAACGTGATATGGAATACATGTTTAAAAGATTTGAACATATACATAAGAGAGATGTTGCCGGGCTACATGAAGCTATACAGGGGGTCCATGAACGGTTAGCTAAAATAGATGCATATCAGGGATTGTGTCATGCTGTCATTGAGGAACTGCAAACTGCAGTCAAAGGACAATACAAATATATTCAATCAATGTGGCTACATATGGATGATGTGGAAGATCGCAATAGGAGGAACAATGTCAGAATTAGAGGTATCCCTGAGACTGTAGTGGCAAATGAGTTGGAAACCATTGTGAGAGACATATTCAACTCTATACTTGATCGCCCAGTACAGGACCCAATTGAAATTGACAGGGTGCATAGAGTTCCAGGGACTTATAATCCCTCTATGAAACAAGCAAGGGATACTGTATGCCGTATTCACTTTTTCAGAATAAAAGAGGAGATATTAAACAAGGCCAGAGAGAACGGTAATATTGAAATGAAGGGACCACAATCAATTTATACCCGGATCTGTCAGCACGAACTGTGGCTCGACGTAGGGCTCTACGACTAAAAAGAATGAAGAATGCCTTGCAGCGGCTGCAATTGATTGATATTTGGAGAATCTTGCACCCGAAGACAAGGGATTATACATTCTATTCCCAACCACATAAATCTTATAACCGCATAGATTACTTCCTGATCTCTCACCATTATCTCCAGTGGGAACCAAGAGCTACTATTGATAGGAAAATTTGGTCAGATCATCATCCAATTACTTTGGAATTACAAATTGAAGACCAACCTTTCAAAGGGTTCACATGGAGACTAAATTAAACATTACTTAGGGATGAAAACACGGTGCTTGATATAAAAGGGCCAATCTCTAACTTTAAAATTAATCATGAATCTGACAATACGACTATCCCGATTAAGTGGGAAGCACTTAAATGTGTGATAAGGGGAGTATTTATTTCTCACGCTACCAGGATGAAGAAAGCCCGGGAAAAAAAGGTGGCGATTCTGTTGCAGGACATATCAAACCTAGAAAGTAAGCACAAAATAGACATGTCGATAGACATATTTTATGCCCTGGAACAGAAACGCTTAGAGCTTAAGTCCATATTAGATCAGAAATATTTAAAGTATAGAGAGGCTATTCGACGAACATTCTATGAACAGGGAGATAAAGGGGGTAGTTTATTGGCTAGATCAATAAAGGGACAGATCACACGTACTTTTGTTTCAAAAATCCAAGGGAAAGGAGACCGCATAGTCCATCGCACTGACCACATAGCCCAGGAGTTTCAGGCTTATTACTCTGAACTTTATAACCTAGAAAAAGAAAAAGAGGTACCACTAGGGGAACTTGAGAAAGTATCGGGTGTAGCAGCGTATATTGAGGACACTCCTCTACCGAGGATCTCGGAGGAGGATGCAGAGACACTAGAACTACCAATAACGGTGGAAGAAATAAATACAACAATTAAAGCCCTCCCCAAGGGGAAAAGCCCGGGTCCAGATGGATATACAGGGATGTTTTATAAAAAATTTAAGGAGGAACTAGCACCAATATTGAAGGATATATACAATTCCATCTCTATAGACTGTCCCTTTACTGCTCAGTCCCAAGAAGCCCATATCGTGGTCTTGCCTAAACCAAATAAAGATCTAACTCAATGTCAGAACTATAGGCCAATATCTTTGATTAATATGGATTTAAAGATATATGCAAAAATTATTGCAAATCGCCTAAGGGCTCTTTTACCATCAATAATACATAGGGACCAAGTAGGATTTGTCCAGGGCAGAGAAGCCAGGGACAATACCATTAAGACGCTGACCCTTATGAGATATACAAAAGTCAATGGACTCCCTCTATGCATCCTGTCGGTGGATGCCGAAAAGGCATTCGACCGGTTAGGTTGGGATTTTTTGTTTTATACCTTGCTACAGATAGGGATACCCAGATTGGTAGTAGACAAAATTATGGCCCTATATATATAAGACCTACTGCAAGAGTTAGGGTAAATGGCTGTTTATCAGCACCAATAAACATTCGGAATGGCACTAGGCAGGGATGCCCCCTATCCCCAATGCTATATGTTTTCGCTATGGAGCATCTAGCCGAAGCAATTCGGAAAAATACATCTATTAAAGGGGTATCTGTCCAAAATGAACATTGTAAGATGGGTCTATATGCGGATGATGTTTTATTATATATATCAAACCAAGGGTAGGATTTCCATCATTGCTTGAAGAATTTCGCAAATTCGGGATGGTTAGCAACTTTAAAGTTAATCTTCAGAAGACAGAGGTACTGACACTGCCTAGTGAGGAAGTTTCACATTTGGAAACCAATTTCCCATTTAAATGGCAGCCCAATGCCATAAAATACCTGGGGATATTTATCTCTAAAGATTTGATAGAGCTCTATGATCTTAATTATGGACCTTTCTTATAATCTTCAATTGCACAAATGAAGAAGTGGACATATTATAAACATTCCTGGCTAGGAAGAGTAGCACTTTATAAAATGGATATTCTGCCTCGCTTTTTATATTTTTTTTCAAACTTTACCTATTGAAATACCGACTGCTTTCTTTCATAAGAACCGAGTGGAGGGCACATATAAAGGTTTCTGGTATAGATAAGTCTTGGAAATAAAGGGATGTATATTAGACATAGATATACATGTATGTATATAAATGGAGATAGAGGTATAAGGATATATGAAATAAGGTTTCCCTATATCAATGTTGTTATATTATATCTGAAACCAAATAAAATCTTATTGTATAAAAAAAAGGTTAGGTTTTATGTTTAATTCTAGGTGAAAGGGAAATTATTAATGGTGTCTTATTGTCTATAAGTAACAAAAAGATTTTCAACATGTTGCAAAATGTGTGTGATGTTTTCATCCACTAGGGAACCCCTATAAAGATTGTTGAATTGAGTAATAAATGGTCTTCCAAAGTGGAATGAAAAATATTTTTGTAGTAACAATCAGTACGGAATGACAAGGGTTCTGTAGGAATTAATAGGGATAAAGATCTGACTCTGATTTCCTGGCTTTCGAATAGGGAACATGTTGGGAACATGTTAATAGGAAATTGGTGTGCTAATATAGGCAGAGATTGACACAGCCAATTAAAATTAAGCTACAAACAGGTAAAGACAGAATATAGCGTCATGATTTAAACCTTTTGGCTATATTAGTAATGTTTTGAACATTTTTCATTTCATAATAATGTTATAAAAAATTTCAAGTAAATACAGATGCAAAAGTGCAGGCATATTGTGGGTAAATGTTCAGTTGCCCAACCTGTGAACATGCATATTAACAACTGTGAGAACATTTGCTGTATTGAGCAGTTTGGTTTCAAGATCACATAGGGGACTATTCACAAAGGAGCCGAACGATCCAGCCATAGCTTCGGCTGATCCTTCAGCTCTCTTTGGCCGCCGGAGCCCTTCAGTTCAGTCGATTCTAAGGGCTGCTGTACGAGCTATTCACAGTTGTTATGACAGATCAGCATCCCCAAATGACCTGGGGACACTGAACTGTCATTAAACAATAACAACTGGGCGGAGCTGGCCATGACGTCAAGACCGGCTCCGCCCAGTTGTTATTCATTGGCCAGGAACTGCTAAAAGACTCTCTGCTAGCTCTGCCCAATTGTTTTTTTTTAATTTATTTTTTTAAATATTTTTTTTATTTAACTATTTATTTACATTTTAAAAAAATATATATTTTTTTTACTTTTTCCATTGATTATCTAATAGGCAGCATTCTGCTATTCACTCACTGCCATTCAGCTCCTATGAGAATAAGGGCGAACGGCAGTGAGTGAGTTGCCGGAGCTTCTGCTCAGCCGATCCAGATGTTGGATCGGCTGAGTTGAAGTCCTTCTGCACTTCAACTCACCCGAACATTTAGAGTTTGGCTGACCAAAGTGCAGCCGAAGGCAGCCTGATGTATGGCTGATTTCAGCCGATGTACGGCTGAAATCAGGTCATACTGAGCAGAAGTGAATAGCCAAACAGCATTCAGCTCACTTTACTTTGGCTGGGTTATTCACTCTGTTGCCTTCGGCAGCTTTGTGAATAACCCCCATAGTGTTGCTAGCTTCAGAATCAGGGTTGCTGATGTGACCAATCTGAGTTAAAGTAGAAGATGGGTTTCATTGGGTGCCATAGGTAGCATAAGTTTTGAAAGATACAGATCAGGGTTCGCAATAAAGGTATGGAAGGTATAGGGGGTAAAAAGATATATAGTAGGGAAATTGGTAGGTAATTGAGAAGAGGAGATGTTGAGTGGGGGAGTAGAGGTGGGCTTTGGGGGTTCAGGTATCAAGGTAAGGTCTTTACAGAGTTACTAAATCTGGAAGTCCATCCACTCCATCGAGAAAAGGAGCTCAGGCAATAGCTATAATTTGTTTGTAGTATTAAGAGTTTTGGAAATCAATCCAGCAGACCCAAGTGTGAATGTATAAGCCCTGTTGTTTCTGGAGAACTAACCTATAACAGTTTGAGGTTGTTTGTTCAGCCAGAATTTGGGGGCATACACATGAATGCAGCATTAATCAAGTGCATTGTAAGGTCTTTAGAATAACATGACAGGTTAGCACAGGGATGATGTAAGATAAATTGGGTTAGACCTGGTAGGGACATTGGGTTATCTCATATAGGTGTAACTGTGCCTGTTTGTGACAACAGGGCAATTATTCCTATTGAAAGTAGTGACATTTTTTAGAATGGAGCCAATCAGTGGGTGTTGTGGGTATTATGTGCTCTAGGAGGTGTTTATGGAGCAGCCATGGGAGATACTGCAGTGGGGTATTAGTGGGGCAATCTTTTTGCTTGCCATGGATATGCCAATCCATGGTTCTGGTAAGTTGCATGGTATAGTTTTATTTCATGGAGCCCAATACCCTTTAAGCTTGGGTGCCATGGGACATTTTTTGGATTTTTATTGTGCAAAAGCTAAGATGTGAATGCCTTATAGAAAATTTCTACGGGTATGGCCTGAAGGACATTTGAGGGATGATGGCGGCTTTTCCAAATCAGGAAAAGTTGTTTTTATCAGCTATTTTGGCCTAGATTGTTAATTTTCTCCAGCCTTCTGCAAACTCTTCCCCCTTTTGTGAATAGCCCTGTAGAGGGTCTTAAGAGGAAGGCTTAAGAGGAAGGCTTTTTTCCCATTCTGGTGATCTCCCCTGGCTGACATTTACAAGGTCTCAGAAGGTGCAACAAACTAATTATGGTAACAACTGTTGGACAATATGTTTAAGGCTAACCGGCCCCTCATCTTCTCCTCCCCCCCTCCATATGCGCCCCATCTCCTCAGCTTCTGCTTTACATAAATTACAATAATCATTAGCATGAACATAAGCAATAACAGCCATGTATACACATAGCATGCCTTTACCATTACAGCCTAACCAGAGCTAAGATTTTTTGACGTGGAGGCAAAAGGATGACAATGGTGCCTCTTGCCTCAGCTTCACAATCTGAATGCAGCAGCAGTTTGGGGGACAGGTCCCCCTCTGTGGAGGGGAGATATTCAAAGGGATCACATTGTGAAACTTCTGTTCCCCAATATAAAGAGGGATATGCATTTTTCATTTATTTTAAGAACAAATTTATAAAAAAAATAACCAAAAGGCAGTAAAACTATCTGGATTGCAACATCTACAAACAGACTGAAATTTAAACTGAATGCTCTGATTGAAGTTGCCACCACACACTGTTTTTATTCAAGTACATGTCCCCTTCTTTTATGTGCTACTCTTCAGCCTCAAGCATCTACCACGCATTTCATAATCAGAATACACATTTTATACACTATTAATTCTATTCTCAACAGCTTTTTACCAGTTGATTATTCTGAACAAAAGAGTGATTGCTATTACACTAGGAGGTGAGAATGACTATAATGGTCAGAGACTATAATATACAAACTTTATAATGGCACACGTTGAACCAAACTGTGCTGAAAAGGTAAAAGGATAAAAGGGGATGTTCAGGATGATGTTTGTAATTGTTGGTTGAGAGTGGGACAGGAGAGATGCTAGTTATGTTAAATGTTTGTTACATAGTCTGGATACTCCATAAATGTCTTCTGTTCCCTGGCCAGCTCCAGATGGCAAGCATTTAAAATGCCATTACAAGGTATGCAGGTGAGCATGTTTTATTTTGATATCAGCCTATACAACACAAAGAACAGCTAGTCAATTTATTTTTCCCCTAAATATTCAAAACAAGGTATGGATAACATTTTAACATATATACCAACTCAGCAACCAATAACATTTATATTTTTTGAACTGTAGAAACCATATTGCATTTTAAGTAACCCACAACTTAACCTGTGAATCCTGGGAACTGACATGCTAAGCATCCATGTTTCAACAAAAATGAATGCTGTATATACAATTGCTAACCTTAAGCAGGCTTATTTCCATAATAACAATTTGACCTTCACAATAAAACACAAAATAGTCAATCTGGTAACAAAACATGAATTGTCACAGAACAATCTACCAAAACAGAATAGACAATATATGGCATTAACAAATATGCTGATCAAAATCATCTGTGTGTCCAACACTATGGCCCAATTTTCCTCCCATTTATGGATTGTCTATACTTGTCCTACAGGTCCTAACAGGGAAATTTAGTTAAGGTGTTTGCTATTGTTTTCCCACTGGCAGTATAAAGATCACAACAGATCACAGTAGAGACTGCCATGTCACAAGAAAATATCACGTTACCCCAGAAAATCTTTCATGTTACACCAGAAGACTTGTCTCAGTGCCAGAGGGACTGTCATGTTACATTATAAGGTCTGTCACATTGCTAGAGGGACTGGCATGCTGTCAGGAGGCCTATAAAGGTTACTCATTAGCACCCCCAAAGTTAT
>NW_017306308.1:888872-954128 GCF_000935625.1 Nanorana parkeri
AGATAGGGTCTTCTTTATTGGAGCATAGTAGGCCTTCCTGGGAGAACCCTGCCATCTACTTTTGTGAAAAAAAGTCCCAGGGCTTTTCTTTGACTCACTGATACTACCCCTTATAACCTATAATATTACCAGTTGTACATGAACTGTGGTCACATTTCCCCTCAGTGTATAATAATTTATTTACCAACTTAGAAGTTTAGTTGTTCTTAGATTTAGTTCATTACCCTTAAATGCCTCTGTTTGACTACTTACCAAGACTGTTCTGTTGCATTTACCTAATCAAGTATGTATGACTTTCATGCAATTCATAATAAAAAGTCTTGGTAGGGCAGGTTGATGTGAACTATATTTTTCTATTTTCCTCAAAAATGCATTTGAAAGAAATGCATTCATTCAAATGCAAAATAAATGGTAAAACTCCAAGTGATTTACAGTCTGAGAAAAGTAAGAAGATTACATTAAGTAACATTCTTCATAAATAGGCTTACTGATCTCAACTGACATTGTGCATCATTGATCTCTAAATTAGCCTTCAAGCCTATAATAGCTTATTTAAAAGAAACATATTAGCTTATTTAATCTGGAACTTCCTGTACATCTGGTTTAGGATTTGTACTTAGAATTTTTAGTGCAGTAGAATAACACTCCTAAAGAAAAAATATTATATGTATATTATTGTAAAACAAAACAGAAAATATACAAAAGAAATATTGATAAATGAAAAAGCATGGCTTGTGTATTGCAATTGTGTTTTCGTGGACATAATCATAGCAATTTCATAGCAATGTCAAGCATTTTCCATCAAAATTGACAGAATGGATACAGGCACCCTACCACCAATAGATTTTCTTTAAACATAAAACCATTGTAACTAATGACAACAGGTATTATAGCTCCATTCTGTTGCTTTTAAAGTTGAAAGCAATTGAAACAGTTGCAAATTGCTATGTATGTTGCCATTTTTATGAAAAATGTTGGTGATAAGTTGCCTTGATTCAATTATTTTATGCAATTAAACTGGTTAAATGTGGTTGAATCAGGCTAAAAAAAATGCTCTGGTTCTGGAAACTAGAGAACAGGGATTAATCTAAAGCTTCCTGAGATGAGCAGAGATCTAAAAAAAAAATGTTTTTGCACTGGGATTATTATTTAGATAAGTTCAGACAGGCTGGGAATGTCCTCTGCAATCCATGGGGGTGGATGACGTTGACCCTATCTGAGTATGACCACTGGAGAAGCACACCATTCCCCAACCTGTTTTTTTGCACAGCTGGGTCTGTGGAAGTGGATCAGGTGCACGAAATGTGTCATCTTAGTTTTTTTCCCTGAGCAAGACACCGATTACATGTACCTGATCTTTATACAGTTTGCAATTCAGGGTTTTTTTTTCTCTCCCCCCTTTTTTTCTTGATTATTGCAGTATAATAAGAAACACTCCATAAGAATGCTGTACTAAATTCTGTATTGAGCTGTGGGATATTGTTTATGATGTTTTAAAGATTTGTGGTATATGTTTTAAGGGAATTGTGTCCTAAAAAATGTACATGATTTTATATAATGTTTGTTATATTATATAATGGTATTTGTATGATACACGGGACACCTTTAAAGTCCAATTACCTTGGGTATGATACACAGGCCTCAATTCTGGGTCAGTTATTCGAGGATGTGGTGTCCCTTTACATGAATCCTTATGTTGCATTTGTTATATTCACACTCCTTGTTGACTAAAGGCAACCTTCGTCTCGCTCTTTGAGATGCCTTTGTTAAGCTGATAAAGGCTACTCGCTTCTCACCACCTTCAATGAATATATTTTGTTGTTTATCAAAAAGTAATTCATTGAATTTAATGCAAAATAACTACATGGTAAGCCACTCACTATATCCTCATTTTACCATCTCAGAGTTTTATTAATATGGTCGCTTGTAAAAAAAATTAACAAACAGAATATACTCAAAAAGTGTAGAGAAGCACTCAGAAGACTTTGAAGCACCATCATTCTTATGTGTGTATGATGGATGGGTGCTCACCATATTACTTACATTTATTGTAGCATTGAACCTTTTATATGTTATTGTTTGTAAATACATTAAAAAAATTGAACATTCAATTTGATTATCAAGTGATGCACAGAAATTTGGCTCTATATAAATCATGTATTATAATAATAATAAAGTTATGGCTATGTTTTTCTATTGTGAAAGTAGGAGGTTAATGTTGTCAGTGTAAATCATATAAGAAAAAGCTTTTGTGACAATGTGCTATTCTATTCACAAGAAGAGACAAGGCTTTTAAAATAATTAGATCTTTAATTGCGTTGTCAAGTTTTGTTGACAAGTATTCAATGTTTTGTCTTATTGACAATTGCACCATTATTGCAAATTGCTGTTGGATTGTTCATTCTTTGAGTATTTTGTTCTGATCTTCTGACTTCCCTTGTTAATTGACTCTGCTCTACAGAGTATTGATTGCTATTTGCCTGAAGAGAAACTCACATTTGATTCTCAGACTGGTTTTAAAAAGCACTTCCTGTGGTGTAATCAATTGATGGACACACTGTTAATCTTTTAAAAGATATATAAGAACATGTAAAATACAGCCTATTTGAACTAGTGATCCATTAGTGGTTCTAGCAATATCATCTGTTCAGCGTAAGTATGATCAAAGTCGTTTTTCCAATTTGTTAGAGTGTCCATAATAACACATTAACAGAGTTATTGTTGCAGTGCAAATGCAGTATTAAAGAACAATTTCATGCTACAAATGAAACCAATCAGTGGGCTACTAATGTTATCCTGCAAACTCTGCATCTGTGCTAACTAGTGTCTTCCTTTATGATGTTAAGGAAGGGCTCTGAAGTTAAAATGTACTATAATTAACTCTATAGTGTGCTGGAAAATCTAATTATCAGTTGTAAACTAGATTGCAACACTTTCTATTTTAACAAAGGGTTAAAGATCATAAAGCCTGGATTCTGCATTGCATGTTAATGAGGGAAAACTGACTCAGTCCCCACTTTGTCCTTCTAAAATTGTTCAGAATAGCTTTCAGTCCAGTGTATGATCCTGCTCCAAAAAAACAACTAGAAAGATAAGAAATATTTGTTTTTAAACATATAGTGGGGGGTTCTCAAATTTGACTGCAAAAGTGAAAATACAATTAAAGATCTGTCAAAACAGCTCCCTGCAAAGAATATAAATATACTCACTTCTGCAGTGGTCAGTGTCTTCTACCTCTCTATTGCTTTGACAGTGTTGGATGTCTGTGTCCCTATGAAATGCCATGGTTCTCACCTCCAACCTTTATGTTCTGTATTTGGGATGCAGTGTCAAATGCAGAAGAGGTTCATCAATGTGTCAGCACTGGAAAGTATCTATTATTTTAAGCACAATTATCCTTTTAAATGTCCGCCTTTCCCCAGCACTCCCTTCCCCCAAGACGTATATGTTCCTGTCCTTGCTCCTCAGAAATCCACTCTGTGTGGCCCACTGGGCAGTGTAGAGATTCTTATTCAAAAGTCTATTGGCTTGGCTCTGCATGTACAGAAAGAACATTCAGTTCTATGGAATGTCCTCAACTGTTGGGACAAATAATGGGAGGCATTTTTATAGAAATGAATGCATGCACATGTGGCATGCCACAGCAAATATTTTGGAGGAGGTATACTGGTAAGTATAAGGCTTAGTGGGAAGTTGGGGTATTTTCACATTTAAACAGTTAAAAATAAAAAAAAGTTTTCTGTACCTTCTCTCTTTTTTCTGCTTCCTGTATCATCAGTCCTTTTCAAACTCCTAACATATGTTTTAAATGTGATTAGTTGCTGTAAACACATTCTTATTACTGATTTTTTTTCTTACCTAAAATGTTTTGTATGTGAAAGATGTCAGAGAATATTCTGTAGGTGGAGTTGGGAATAGGTCTCCTACATCACAAGCAGTGGTTGGCAGATGGAAAGATTACCTATACAAGGGACAGGGATAGATTGGTGTACTACAGCAATGCCTGGAATAAAAATTGAAGTAGATAGATGTGTTCCATGTTTGAATTGCAAAGATTTAGTTTTCAATTTAAGAGTAGTATACTTGCAATATAAATTCTAAAGCATGTACTGAAAATAGTTTCATGAAAAAAATGTAATATTCATCTCTGATTCCCATTTAATAATGGATGCTGGGTAGAGAATAGTGATGGGCTGAACAGGCCTGAGTTCGGTTTGAATTTGAACTTTAGAACATCCAAAAAGTTTGAATTCGAACTCTAACTCAATGCAAGTCAATGGGGGTAGAACTTTCAAAAACAAATGTCCCTTTAAGAGGGCTTATATGCAAGTTATTGGCCATAAAAGTCATATCGGGATCTGGGTACTGCCCTGAGGGACAGGAATCAATCAAAAAAACTTTTCAAAAATACCCTTTTTACAGGAGCAGGTGTTTTACCATCACTTAAAGGGTAACAATAAAAATGAAAAATTCCTTTAAATTCCGCTTAAACTGCCTGTAAAATGGAAAATCTGTATGATGTATAGAACCTGCTAGAGCAACAATTAAATTTCTAAAGAAAAAAAATGACCTTTTTTTTTTATTCTCAAAGTGTGCAGTTCCCCCTCCCAAACAATACCAGAACCTTTAGGTCTGGTAAGGATGTTTAAAAAAAAAAAAAAAGTGTGGGGTTCCCCCTCAAAGTCCTACCAACCCTTAAGGTCTGGTAGGAATATTGAGGAGGAACCCCATGATAAAAAAAACTAAAGAAAAGTATGTGCGGTTCCCCCTAAAATTCCTACCAGGCCCTTAAGGTCTGGTAGGAATTTTAAGGAGGAACCCCACCCCAAAAAATGGGGGGGATGTGGGATCCCCCCTAAAATTCCATACCAAACTACCAAACCCTTGATCCGAGCATAGGACTGGCAGGGCCGGAAAGGGGAGGACTAGCGAGCGCCCCCCTCCCTCCCATACCAGGCCACATGCCCTCGGCACTGGGAGAGTGCTTTTCCAGGGTCGCCCATGGAATAGCACCTTGCCCCCATGCCAATGGGGACAAGGGCCTCTTCCCCCCAAGCCCTGTGGCATTGGTTGTGGGGGTCTTATTCACATCAGGGTACCCTTTTAATAAAGGGGCACCCAGATGCCACCCCCCCCGTGAATGAGTAAGGGGTACTTGTACCCCTACCCATTCACTAAAGGGTTAAATAAAATTGTAAATAACAAGTCCAGACTTTTGAAAAAATCCTTTATTTGGAAGAAAAACAAAAGCAATGCAATCCAGGGTCAATCACGATATCTAGCGTTGTCCACAACGACTCGACGAAATAAAAAATAAAACAATCAAAAATAAATATAAATATTTTTTTTTAAAAGATGACCGTTGTCCCGTTCACTCGCGATGAACAACCGCCGCATAATGGCATTTTCACAGATGCCGGTAACATATAAACATTTGGGCGGAGCAAGCTGTGACATCTAGCTCCGCCCAACTGTTTACAGTTGTGACAGGGTGAGCCATGATTGAGCAAAGTCATCATGACTTTCCCTAATCATGGCTCTCACTGTTCTCTGTGCCCTGATTGTGCAAAGTCTTGCACCTGACCTGTGGTGCAAGCCTTTAGCCAATTAGGGCTTCACAAGGCGCATTGCCTTGTGGGGCATTCAGTGGTCGAAGAGACCGTCGAACGCCCTTATAGTTTGTGTGTTCGGCAAACACATGAACTAGCAATGTTCGAGTTGAACTCACTTTCGATTAGAACATTGAGCCCAACCCTAGTAGAGAAGTCTGTATTGATAAGTGTTTTATATATATTAAATTACGTTGTCTATGTTCTTAATGGGATTAAGAGAGTCAGAGATAAGTTCTGTTCAATAAGTTCAACTCATAATAAGTTATAATACACTTTGTAGAAATCCCCAATGAGCTTTGTCATCAACCATCTCTTTGGTTTAAAGAAAAGTAAAACTAACACCAACAATTATTTGCAGGTATGTGTTATTTTTTCTTACGTGTGGGCTCTAGTTACGGTTCAGGATTTTTGATGTGGTACCCCCGCTTAAGTAACTGGAATATCTCTTGTATCCTAAAAAGCTAATAAAGGCAAAATTGCATGCTTGGCTGAACAAATTTACTGTTCATTTGAACAAGTCTAATACTTAAAATAAAGTAGAAAGGGATACCAGCCTGGGGCACCAACCATGCCAGTTGGTATCCCTGTTCTAACTAAACTGAAGCCCCCTATAATGGCACAGCATCAAGCCAGTGTTTTAAAAAAGAATGAAAAGAAGTGGCCCCCGGATCCATTTCTTCCACACCTTCTTGAGGATGATGCATAACAAAAAATAAGATGGACGTTAGTTACACCATCATAGTGATCTGCTAGAGAGGTCCAGGGAGATTCAGGATTACCTATAATCAGCTAATAAATTCAGTCAATCAAGGAAAACATTAACAGAAATATAGTTGCAATATTTTTGTGTACATGTTTCCTGGCATCTGCTGCCTGTGTGCCACATCATGCTAAGATGCTTTCCATTTTCACATAACTGTTTATTGGCACAGGTGCTGCATACCTTTAATTCTCCTAGTGCTCACAACTAAAATGTTCACATCAATTAGTACAGATGCGTTTAAATGAATCCAAAACTAATCTAATGGATGCTTGCACATGACATTCTCATATAACTCAGCGCTAAAGCACTTTAATTTGTTTTGCTAGCCCAGTCTAGTCATTGTAATCATTCAAGCTGCATTCACACTTAGGACTCATTCACACTACCTGCAATGTGGTAGCAAATGGTAAAACCTACACATTGCCACAATGCACTATGCACACATTTGTTCATTGCAGTGCCATTCATCTTAAATGACATCCCAACACACATCCAAAACTGTGCTGAAAGAAAACTGCAACAGGACCTAAATTTTTTACATTACGGTGAGTTACAGCCCAGTTATTTTGAATGGTCTGTAGCATGCTACAGTGCATCTCAGTACACAATACATGTGCGCTGACGAATATCATGTTCAGGAGCTAATGGACCCAAAAGCAATCTTTTGCAGTGCTGTAATGCATGCACTTTAAAATGCCTTGGATCACACATTAATGTGCACCACATAAAGGCAGCCCATGCATTATGAAGAAAACATGCGCAAGGCCCTTTTTTGTAACACAGAGGACCAAAATGCATGGTATGTGCATTGTGCATTAGCCTCTAGTGTACAGTGCATTGGGATGTCATTCACGATGTATTGCAAATGCCCAATAAAGTTTGGGTCCTCAATAATTATATATTTTATTTTCACATTTTTTTGTGCCAGGCACTTATCCATTAGGCAATATGCATTTATGTATCTCTATTGCCATTATTCCCCATTTTATAGGGCTATTATAATTTACTATATTTGGATATATTTACTAAGTAAAATGTTTTTGAAAGTCTCACTGGTAAGTATCCAGTGATCAAATCAGTCTTGATCACTGATCACCGATGTATTTACAGGAGCTTTTATTAGGGAGCATGAAGCATGAGCAAGGGAGATTTTATCAGGTGGCATATTGCTACAATTAGCTACTAATTTAAAGTAGGCAATTATTAGGAGGTATTAAAAACCACAACTGACTATTATGACTTATTATTGTAAAAAGATCTCAATCTCTTCTAAATCCTTCATTCAGGTCTCTGGCTGTTTCCAACTGACAGACTGTGCTGGCTGTATTCCATAACAGCTCAGGCTCCTTGGCAATTGAGGTTCTAGTGGTATCTCAATCTCACTTCCAAGGCAGGCAAACATAAGAAGGTTCCTGTGTATAACTTCCCACTTGACCATCACTCACCACATCTCCATATGTGGGGGACAGAAGCAGCTTGTTTCATCAAGGCCATATGCTCTTTTCTTCCAACAGCCTCCCAAGATGGGAGATCCCTGTATCCATTCATGTGCCTAGCGCCAAGGCCTAGAAGAGACTAACTAAGCTGACATCTTCACAGGGAAAAAGCCCAAGAGTGAAGAGACGGAAGAGCAAGTTGCTCAGATATTTAATTGTTTTCCCAGCATCCCTCAATAGGTTTGCCAGGCATATTGATTGACTAGGCTATCACATATCCATAACACAGAGTGTATTTCTATAGGACACCCTGTTGGAGCAAGCTCAAACAACATGTGGCAGAGAAAATACACTATGAACAAAATTCACCAAAATACAAAAGGGAATTTAGCAAAACTACTGCTTCCCTACATATATGTTTAATCATACAGCAATATGATATGGATATTAACATTTTATTGATATTTTAGAACTAACTGGATATGTTCATGCAAACATGTGTGATCTACATAGAAATATAATCCAGGCTTTTGATTTGCCTGAATATTTGCATCCAAGCTTGAATGATTTACATAGAAATATGCAGTACAACAATCCAGGCTTTTGTAATTCATGAATTGTATCATTCTCTACAGACTGTACAAACATGCATGCATATATTTTAGTCAATCGATTTACTCATCTGTATGTAGGAATGATAAATGACAGGTGGATGCATTTGTGATTGTGGAATAGGAGTTGAAATGTTTGCAGGTAATATGGCATGAATGACACAGAAGAATGAGAAATATATGAGTGTTTGTGGAGATACAGAGGGAAGTGAATAGGACAGGGCATGTGATTGGTGATAAATAGCAGATTTCATTCTTAAAAGGGCATATATAGATATGATAGATAAGACACATATGAGATGGGATAATAGGTAAATATTTGGATGGATAAAAGCTCAAATAGAATGCTAAAATGGATTGCATGACATGTTCTCTCCATAGCTTGCTAATCTCTGTTGGTTCTGCAGAAGTTAGGATCGTTATTATTTATGATGGTAGATAAGCCTCAAACGTGAAGTCGATACATCTAGCATTACTACAGTCTGTATATGAAACAATGATGTCCAGCATCTTTTCTGAGAGGTTCTGTAAGACCCTGTTGATTACTGCAAGGTTTCTAAATGTTAATTGCAAATACATAATGTCCTCTAAGTCCGTGGTTCTAAACTGGTGGGACGTGACCCAAAAGTGGTTCGCGACCCCATGTTCAGTGGGTCGCTGCATGCCTTTCAGTGCACTAGGTGAGAGGCTCCTCAGCCTCCCCCATAGCCCAGCATCATCATTTCTCGTGCTGAGCAGCCATTCAAAATATGCTGCTTATCGCCAAGTGTCAGCTTGAGGTGGGGTGGGCTAAGGGTATGGCAGCGAGGGAGATTTATCCATACATGCATTGCTTAAAGGGGTTCTAAACCCTCCCGTTTTTTGCCTATATCTACTGCTATCAAGCAGTAGATATAGGCAAACAGTTTTAAAAAAAAACCTGCTAAAATAGCGGTTTAAACTTACCTTTTTTTCTTTGCGCGCTCTCGCCCGAGAAAACAAAACTGTTCGGGTGGCCACAAAGCATCTTGGGGCGGGCGCATGCGCAGTTCGGATTCTCGGCCGGGAGACGAGCAGAGAGGCAAGGTAAGTGTAGAAACGCGTGCACCCGCATGCATACACTGCTGGATCGGAGAGATTGAGCAGTCAGCGCTGGATCGGAGAGCCGCCGCTCCGCTGGAGGGACAGATGAAAAAAATTTGACTTTAATGTCACTTTAAGCTCCCTTGCTTGACTGGACTGACATCACATTCTGACTCCGGACACCTCTACAGGGAGTGCAAGGAAGCTGTACAAGCAATGGACCTATGGATAGAGTGCCATCACAACAGCCACCATTGAACCCCTAAATTTTTGGGGGGATTATGAATGTCTGCGAGTGTGTGAGATTGTGTCTGTCAGTGTTTTAATCACAAACTCCCACCAATCGCACTTACTGTTCGTTCTGGTGTGGGAGGTGCATTGCTTTGCCAATTATTTAAATGTCACCCCAAACACACCTCCCGCCCACAGTTTGATCGCTTAATATGGAACATGTAGTACCACAATGCTGTGCCTTCCAGAGCGGTGCATCTTGGGTCACGACTTAATGACCAAGGGCAAACGTGGGTCCTGAGATTATACGTGTTAAGAACCACTGCTCTAAGTACCAGTGTGGATCCGCTGATGCACAGCTTCGATGTTAGCAGTCAGTATCAGCACCCATATCCAGCATATCTTAAAAAGCCAGACATGTTCATTTGACCATCGCATAAGCAGCATATATGAAAAAAGAAATAAAAAGAAATAATAAGCAAAATGGAAAGCAAAAAAGGACAATATAAAGAGGAGAATCAAATTAATTATAAAGAATGCAAGAAAACAGGAATAGTTTAAAGAAAAAACTTTCCTACTAACTATCCATTTTTCCATATTCTATTTTTTTCTACAGTTTCTGTTGCAGGATTGTGTCTGTAATAACAGCAGAGAAGAAAACCAAGATTTCCATAATGCAATGGTGGGAGTCAAACATTACATAGCCGGAATAGAAAATATAAACAAAAATAAGGTTGTGGTGCACAGATCCTGAGTGGTTGGGTGCTAACCCCTGATTAGATAGCAATAAACAAAAAAAAGAACAGTTGGGGTTTTTTTAGGCACCAATGACAAGTTCAATAAGCTGCAAACAAGAGTTTATATATAAAAAATATATAGTTTATTTGAATCCGTACAAACGATTAAAAACAATAGTTGATTGAAATATAAAATGAACACACAACTTGGAGAGACCGACCAGGACCCACTCAGTTTCAACATTGAAGGCTACATTGAACATGATTCAGAATCTGATGACTTGATTGGTATATATAATATAATGCAGTACATGAACATGTGCAATTCATAAAAAGATACAATCCATTTAGTAATGGTCAAAAACCTCCAATGGATACTTTAGGTGGGTGACAATGCAGTAAGCGCAATGCTCTACGCGTTTAGCGCCAAAAGGCGCTTCCTCAGGAGAGGGAGGTTGTCTAGAGATCATACAAAAGAAAAGTATAAGTACTACAACATCAATCATATTTCAAAAGTAAAATGTTATTAACAAGGTGAGATGAAGGAGAATGGATACACCAAATCAGGGGCTGCCCTTAAGGGATGCTGATGGTATAGTGGTTGAGAAAAGTAGATATATCAGATCATATCAGAAGTAGATCCATCTAAGGTAAACCACACACACATATATAATGTATGAAAGAGGAGAGAAATCCTTGTTGACTATGTCAGCCAGGCATTATTAAACAGTGAGTCCCTAGATCAGTATCCAGAACATAACTGGGAAGTATGTGTATATGAAAAATTTGTATATACAGCAGGGTATATTATAAGGGAAGCAATGGCTTGAACTAAAGTAGTCTGACAGGCATAATGGCTGCAAGGGCCATTACTTACCTGGGTGAAGATATAACGTGTAGAGCATTGCGCTTACTGCATTGTCACCCACCAAGTGTATTCATTGGAGGTTTTTGACCATTACTAAATGGATTGTATCTTTTTATGAATTGCACATGTTCATGTACTGCATTATATTATATATACCAATCAAGTCATCAGATTCTGAATCATGTTCAATGTAGCCTTCAATGTTGAAACTCAATGGGTGCTGGGAGGTCCCTCCAAGTTGTGTGTTCATTTTATATTTCAATCAACTATTGTTTTTAATCTTTTGTACGGATTTAAATAAACTATATATTTTTTATATATAAACTCTTGTTTGGAGCTTATTGGACTTGTCATTGGTGCCTAAAAACCCCCCAACTGTTCTTTTTTCGTTTATTGCGGAATAGAAGATAATCTTTTTTTCAGACCTCTTTTTTGAGTTTGCAGAAAGCTCTAATCTGTGGCTGCAGTCTGTCACTCCTAACCGTTTGGGCCTCTCTTTTCATTGGTAGACCTTGGCTTTGCGCTCCTGGCACTTTTTCTATTATTTTACCCTTTTTTGACCAGGGGTCATTGATGCCTAGATGAACAAGCCTAACTGTGTGTGTTGGTTAACTTGACTATAAACTTACCAAAAAAAGTTATACTTTTTTTTTCAAGTAAATCATTTCCCTATTAAGGTTTTATGTTACAAGCTGCCAAATGGACGAAAAACAACAGCTTATAATAATTTGTTCATTTAATTTTTTCATTTATTAATATCTATGTGTGTTTTACTTTAACAGCCAGGGCCTGCCAACTGTTTCTATCAAAGTGCCTCTCTCTGAGATAATCACAATGATAGTCAAGGCAGCAATGGCTTGTTTGTAAACAAAGTCATGTGATCACTATGATGTTATATTGATCACATGACTGGGAACCATTGTGATTGTCATATATTTGACAACACTGGCTGTCTGTACATCACTGTAACAGATCTACAGGTGCTGGTTACTAATTATGCAATATAATGTTTTAAAATGTATCCACAGCACAGGGCATCATGTCATGGAACATTTTAATACAAATGGTGGGCAGGAAGGGATTTGTGTGTGTAACTGATACAGCAGAACTTGATCTGCCTAAAAAAAAAAAAGAAATGCAATACTGCCGACAACTTTAAGCCTACCTGGGCTGGCTGTTTTGTTTCCAATGCTTCTCAGTTTTTCTCAAAAGCTTTGTACAGCATATGGATACCACCTCACTTGAAGCAACAACCTCAATGTTTTCATCAGACACTGTTCCCAAAGGTCTCCTAGTCCCGAAAAATCCCTTGAACATATGGATACCTAGTGGTTGATATCATCTTCCATTCATACTACACCACTAAAGCACATGAAACAGGTATAGGAACCTGAACACTACATTTGCCTTATGACAAATGTTTCTATTGAGGACAGCTAAGATGTCTGCCTGGTGAGAAAGATCTCTGATGGAATATATGTTGACATCACTATCTTTTGGAAAGATTCAATTTTGCTTTGATATTGTAGAAAAATATTTTTTAAAGTTTAGGTAAAATGTTTGATTTCAAGAAAACAGCAGTTTTTCTTTAAAAAAAGATTACCACCTTCTAAATGAAGAAATTAAAAAGTTTTTTTTCTGCTATTAAATACAAAACAATATCACTACATTTCTGAAAACTGAACTTCAGTACTTTTGTATCTTCCTGACATTGAAAGTGTGTAAGCTTCCAATGTGATGTTAATAACACAACCTTTAACGTTCTGAATTTACAGTTTAATAGCCCATTTTTGTTGGTGAATGACTTGTGGGTGGCTGCATAGCAGTTTAAATGAGAATACATTTGACTGTATCCAGGCTACCACTCCATTCTTCTCATCTTTAATGCTTTTTCAAAGTACTTTTCTTGTTCTCCTTTATCACCATCCTCTCTAGTCTCTAATCACAGTGCCTCCCCAGAGTCCCAGTTTTATATCCCCTATGAGCTGATAGGAACATGGTGGAAGGCCTGCATACTCATGTCCCTCAAGCTATAGAAATTACAACACGTGTTGGTACAGCAGTATGGCCTCACATATATTTACAAATATATGCAACAAAAGCTCTATCTTTTGTTTAGACAGTTTTTTTGTGATGTCCAGCTGGTAAGTGTGCTAGAGAAGTTTTTTGTATTGTGTTGATCTGTGAACCACCCTGCCCATTTTTTCTACTTTTGCTAGGTATTAATTGACTTGAGTGGTTGACATTTTTACTTTGCTTGTTGTATTTGATGAATATACACACTGGAGGTCATCAGCTGCCTTTTAGTAACTTTGGACTACTAGTATGTCCCTGTACTTTTAAAGAGGATGCTGTTGCCTCCAAGACATGACTGGATGTGTGGGTTAACATGTATTTGCAAATTTATGCAACAAGTACCTCTGTTTGTAATGCAAATTGTTAAACAGTTTCACTGTGTTTTGACTATCCAGTTAGTGTGCTGGGGATATTTTTTTTACCATATTTAAATTATTACAGATTTTTTAATACATAAATATACAAAAGAAAAACCCTAAAAGAAAAACAGACATAATTCCCAAGCAAACAGAAAAATAAAACAAAACAAATGTAAACACAGCCTTAGCACATCAGCCTTAGCAGATATTTGCCTACATCATATGATATTAATGGATATCCTCAACATACAAATCAGGACAATCTGCTATACAGGTGAAACTCGAATAATTAGAATATCGTGCAAAAGTAATTGCAGTAAGTGCTGCAAAAGGGGCCCAAACCAAGTACTGAGTACATATGCATGCTTGTACTTTTCAGAGGTCCGATATTGTTCTATGTACAATCCTTGTTTTATTGATTGCATGTAATAATCTACTTTTTTGAGGTTGTGGATTTGGGGTTCTTGGGGTTTTAATGAGCTGTAAGCCATATTCATCACAATTATGACAAATCACGGCTTGAATTATCTTGCTGAGTCTATCTCATATATTAGTTTCCCCTTTTAAGTTGCATTAGTGAAATAAATGAACTTTGCACGATATTCTAATTATTCGAGTTTCACCTGTAGATTATATGTCTGGTCCATCTCTGAGACTCTTTAAAAGATTTTTCTGTAAAAAGAAATGTGTAAAAAGTAATGTAATCCAGGTCATCCTTAATAAAAAAAGTCTTACTTCCATCTTGTTGAAGGGGGAACAGAAAAAGAAGCATTGGTAAGAGAAATAGAAACAGAACCACATGTTCCATGTCCCCCAGTGGCAAAACAATGGTGGTCACAAAGTGCACGTCCCTCCCAGCAGCCAGCAGCAGTAGACTCTCAATGCTGTCCCTCCATGCAACACAGGAGGGGCAGTTTCCATGAGATGCTCATGCCTCCCTACACTACAATCCCTTACCCCTCATTATGCATCGCTTCCCCCTACTCCTCCTACCATAAGATGTTGCTTTCCTCACATTCCTCACCTTTCAGTCACATGCTCTTCACCCCTCATCAGACTCAGCTGTCCCCGCTTCTCACCCCCATCAGATGTTGCTCCCTGCTCCTTAGCCCCCATAAGACTCTGCTGACTCTCCATTCCTCACCTGCCCATCATGTTGCTGCCCCTCCACTCCTTAGCCCCATCACACACTGCTGCTCCCTCATTCATCGTCCCTTCTGTCTCTCTTACGCCATTATATAAAGCTGCAGACTTCTATTCCTCACTACCTTATTCAACACTTCAGTCCCCTGCTCCTCACCATACAATATTATACTGCAGTACTCCACTCCTTACCCCCACCCTCATCATGCCACAGTCCCCTACTCTTAACCCCCCCCATCCCACATTGCTGTCCTCTGATTCTAATTGCCTAATTATACACTGCTGGTCCTTGCTCCTCATCCTGGCTCCTCACCCCCTACAGCTCATGCTGGTGTCCCTGCACAATCCCCATCATTCAACCTTAAACCCCTTCCCCCTGTCACAGCACCTTTTTCCCACCCCACTGCCACCTGGTATTTGTGCCCCGGTTCCACCCACCATACACCCCAGTTCACATCACCTAACACCCACCACTCCCTCTTTACCCTTGTTACAGCACTTGCAACCTACCTCAGTCCCTTAATTTAAGCGATGTCCTTCCCATCCAGCTAACACCCACCAGGGCACAGCAGCTTCCTGCCACCCTCCCCACCTTCCCAAACACACTACTTCCATGCCTCCCTGCCATCAGCTTCAACCTCCAACAGGCACAGCACCTCACCCACCTGACCTTCTCACCACTCTACCCCGCTGTCCCCTGTTATTCACTGCCCCATTCAATGTTGCTGTCCTCCACTCTACAACCCCCTATCTAATGCTGCTGTCCCACATTCCTTATCCCCATGCAAAACTGCTGTCCCCCACAATGCATTCTGCTCCTCTCTGCCTTTCCTGTTCTAGAACAGGTACACTTTTGCAAGTATTTATAACAGAGAATATCTTCAGACATTTCCTTTCAGTGTGGCATGACATCCCTCTATGAACCTTTTGCCAACTTTACGTTTATGATAAGGATTTTGGTTGCTAAATATTAAGTACTACAGGTCTGTTTCAAGCAAATTGATTTAATCACTCTCTAGAAGACAATTGCATTATCAAAAATATGGTTGATATAACATTATTTTCTGCAGCAAGAAAATCACATGGAAATAAAACTAGTATAATTACCTCTCTCAGTTTTCTTTCATATTTTATTAAAAGTCACAAAAACATCTTATCCAAATTAATAATAGAGAATATTAAATTGGTTTACATGAATCAAAGCCCACATTGATTCAAGCCAGTTTATTCCAACTTTGAGTTTACCAGGATGAAGTCAATTATTGCTAAAGTGGTTCAAAGGACTATTTACCAATTTTCTCCCAGCTTGAAGCATGTGAAACACAAACCTTCCCTGTGTGATATCCCAGCCCTGATAAAAAGTGCCATACTTTTTCATTACAATTGAGCATGAAAAGAAAGTAAACTTGTTTTTTTTTACATTCCTCATGTTACAGAGAGTGGGTTGTGCTGTGAACTCCAGCAGCCTTAAAGTGTATTTCCAATTTAACAACCAAATTGGGATACCATCTATTTCATATATATTACATGTTTCTCATTCACATAGCATAACATAAAAAAAATGCTGCTTGCATAAAACATAATTAATTCTTAAAGAATACTTTATTTCTGCACTGAATTTTCTATGGAATGTAGGGGGGTGTGGAGGGTAATGTTTACTCTAAAACACCCTGTCTGTACAGTTCTTGCAGCTGACAGTTGGAAGCTTGCAAATGCCTGTAAAACAGACATATTTAAAAGATAGGAAATATTTAAAAAATATATATTTTTAAATATGCTGTGTGAATAGGAACACATAACAAACCACATTTCAACATCGATGGGTTACGGAGCCCATGTGTTAGAAGCATGGGATTCCTGTTGGGGGTGCACTGCCACTTTACTCCATTGTGAGCTAATAAGTGGTCCTTCGGAGCTCTTTTTCCTAATCCAGTATTATACTAGGCACAGCAAATAATCCCCCTCAGTGCTAAAAAAAATATTATCTACTTATAAGATGCACAGATAGAGTGGATTTTCCTTAATTCACTATTCTCTACTCAAATGTAAAAAATTGCAAATGTAGAAAAAACTAGAAAGGTAGGAATGTGGTGTGTGTGTTTAAAAAAACAAGTTATCTTAAAATGTATCTGCAATCTGTCTGTAATCTATGTGGTTTTCAGTGGCTATTTAAGTGTTCACAGTGCTTACTGAACTCTTTTCAACTACACTGAACCTGTTCTTGAGCCAAAAATGCCCCATAATTAGCCTAATGTTTTTACTTTTATTTGTTTTTAAATAAAGAAAAACAGACAGCACAAATAACATATACTCACAAAAAAGGAGAAAACCACAAAATACAAAAAGCACAAAATTAAATAAACTAAACCACCCAACGGTTTTTGGCTTTGAATATACTTTAATGTTACTTTTATAGAACGTGTCATCCAAGACAGCAATATTATGCAACCACAAATATAAATCACTAAGCATGAGAGTGAATATTGAACTGAAATCTTTTTTAAGACATTGTTTGATAAAAATAATTTCTACCCAATTGCCATGACTACTTTTTAGAAGTCATTGTTATGTTATAATGTTAAATAACAGTACTCAAAAAGCAACCTTTTTTGTAGCGTACATCACAGCCATATGCCAAATATTAATAAATATAATGTAATATCTCCTGCATGGATACAAAAATTATGTTCAGATAAGTGCAGTATTGCATTTCACATAGAAGACCATAACAAGGTATTTAGAGAAAGCATGAGAAGAGAGACATTACTATAACAGATTCTCTCTTTTTGCCTTGGGGAAGCTAGAAAGACAAATCACACCAAGCAGCATGTAAATGGGATGGGATTTGTGGGAATGTTTCAATGTACAGTTGTTAGTGAAAAGCTAAAAACTCATTTCCAGTTAATGTACCTGACAAATCAAATAGTTTGATAAATATGCCCCATCTCATATTACTGTAGTAAACATGACACAGTAAACAGCAGGAGCAAAAATGATTAGCAGTGAAATAAGCTAGCACAGTCAGTTGGATCGCTGAGAAACAATATAAGATGAAGAGTATTTCAGAAATTAGAAAATAAATTAGACTGTCATTTTATTTCAAGATAATTGTTGTTTATGTACAAAGATGAGCCACAAAAAGTGTCTAAAAAATGCAAAAAAATAATTTATTTTTATGATTGAGTGATATTCTGGACCTCCTTGCACTTCACGCTTAAATTAATAAGTTTTTATATAATTAGATTTGTACATTCCAGATGTTGTGCTGACATTGTGCTGAGTGTACTTACAACACTTTTAGGAGACCAAAAAATATGAGTATATGCCCATATAAGACCTAATGAAAAAAAATGTGCTGTGCTTTAAAAGGCATTCACGGGAGATCTTTCAAAAGGTGCAATGACTCCTTAATTACACTGCTGATTATTACTATTATTATCATACAGGATATATATAGTGCCAACAGTTTGTGCAGCGCTTTACAAAATTGAGGGACATTAGTACACTTACAATACAAGTTCAATACAGGAGGGCCCTGCTCAAGAGAGCTTACAATCTAGTAAGAGGGGCAAGTGAAACAAAAGGTAATAATTGTGTGGAATGAGTTCATGGAGGAAGTAAAAGGACAGATATTATGTTGAGGTGGGATAGGCTTCCCTTGAGAGATGAGTTTTCAAGGATTGCCTAAAAGTGGACACAGTAGGAGGTAAGCGGACAGATTGGGAAAGGGTGTTCCAGAGGATGGGAGACACTGTTGAGAAGTCCCGGAGGTGAGCATGGGAGGAGATGATGAGAGAGCTGGAGAGTAGGAGGTCTTGAGAGGAGTGGAGAGGATAGTTTGGGCGATATTTTGAGATGAGGTTGGTAAAATAATGAATATAAGCGGTGCTATAAACCCCCCAAATATCTATAATGATTTTGCACTATTGACTTTATTACACAGAAATTTGTTTATAGACATTTTGGGTGTTTAAAGCGCTGCTTATAATAATTATCTATTCATGTAACTGATTTACCTTAGCAGCTATAATCAAACACCCAGTAACATTTGTATATATATTGAGCGCAGATGTTTTTTGGTCAAGGTTGGTAATATAGCTGGTGGCAGAGTTGTTAATGGCTTTTTATGTTGTTAGTATTTTGAATTTTAATCTTTGGGCGCGCCAGTGGAGACAATTGGCAGAGAGGGGCAGTGGACACTGAACAGTTTGTAAGGGGGATGAGTCTGGCAGCAGTATTCATGATAGACTGAAGGGGGATAGCTTGTTTAGTGGTTTGGCCAACATTGAGGGAGTTACAGTAGTCGAGGTGAAAGATTACAAGAGAGTGAATTAGAAGCTTTGCAGTGTCCTTTGTTACAAAAGGGCACATTTGTAATTGTTACAGAGGTTAAGTCAGCAAGATTTAGATAGTGATTTGATGTGCAGCTGAAAGGAGCACTCAAAATCAAGGACTACACAGAGCACCCTGTCTTGAGGGGAGGGCTTGATCATAGTGATGTTGATTGTGATGAAGAAGTCAGGGGAGGGGACACAGAGAGGAGGAAATACTATAAGCTTAGTTTTGGACAGATTGAGTTTGAGGAAGTGGTGTGACACCCATGTTGATATGTCAGTGAGCAGATTAGTGATGCCTTAGGAGACAGAAGGGGTAAGCTGAAGAGTGGAGAGATACAGTTGGGTATCGTGAGCATAGAGATGGTATTGGGAGCCATGGGAGGTTATCACCTGACCCAAAGAGGAGGTGTAGATAGAAAATAGAAGGGGCCCAAAATACAGAGCCGTGGGGGACCACCACACAAAAGAAGAAGAGGAAAGGAGGAGGTAGAGTTCTCGGTGACACTGAACGTGCACTAAGTTAGGTAGGGAGTGAACCATGAGAGAGTGAAGGCCACTCTTGGAGTTTATTGAGAAGGAGTGGGTGGTCTGTGGTCGGTGGAACTGTGTCAAAGGCAGCAGAAAGGTCCAAAAGTATGAGTATAGAGTAGTGGTCAATTGATTTTAACAGTTAGTAGATCGTTAATATGTTTTAGAAGGTCAGATCCTGTGGAGTATTGGAGACAAAAGCCAAACTGAATGGGGTCAAGCAGGTCGGTAATGGTAAGGTGGTGGAGGCGGTTGTAGACCAGGCATTCAAGAAGTTTGCAGGTAAATGGGAGCAAGGAGATGGGTCTCAGTATGTTCAGACTGACAGGCCCTACTTACTATGAGCTTTTTTTTAATATGGAGGTTACCAATGCTTGTTTTAGAGGGATAGGGACAATGACATTAGAAAGGGAGTGATTGAAGATGTGAGTAAGAGAGTGTAGAATACAGCTAAAGGCTGACTGGAGTAGTTGTTCTTTTTACATAATTTTGTCATTTTATGTACAGTTGCTTCTTCACTGTCTCCTATATGTTGCTATATAGCACTTTAATATACTCACTGTTTGTTCATTTAAATCACATAGAGGGGTAATTTGTGATGTGTGCAGCAACCCTTTATTAACTGTCAGGGTAGCCCATTAGCTAAGCTAAGGAAGGGGAGTGTCTCACAGAAACCCTTCCTAGTTTCCTGTGATGACCATTGTGGGTTGATTATCTACACCAAGAGACTGTGTGCCCGCAGATTCTAGACTGGGTACAAGAGCATGGTAATTTCCACAAAACATTTTGCAGCTGAGACATAGCCTGTGGCTAAGGTATTCTCTGATTTATACACACTGCTGTGCTCTACTTCTGGACTAGTCTCTCCTCTCAATGATTATTTCCTACGGTCCCAGGTGAATACATAACGCTTTTTTTTTGTAATAAATGTTTTGGATCTAACTTACTACACAAGATTGGGACTGTTTGCGCTATGTTCCCCTGTTTTTTTTCCTTATAGAGCTGACTGCTGGAATTCCCTCTCCATTTTCTGCAGACTAGCAGTGTCAGATACTTTACTCACTTTAGAGACTTGGTTACTTATCATTTACTTTCGGGCAACTCTGTGTATATTTTGTATATTATCTGTATTTTAATGTATTTATGTGCAATTGCAAACACATGATATCCTTCATTAAGTTAGGCATAGTGTTAAGGTGGGTGTTTTTTGTTTCACTCTTCACCAAAATGATTAAACAATATATGAGGTTCATTGCATGACCTTGAAACATCATAGTCTATTCAATGCTGAAGCAACCATGTTGGCTATTTTCATTTTGGAAGCTTTATTTCTGTTGAAAAGATATACGCACCTGCCTCACTAGTCCCAGGCACTATTATCACATACACATTCATATGGTACAAGTATACATGTATATTGGGTGATCAAGATGACGCTCAACCTCTAAGGAAGTGTGTAGCCAGCAAAAATTAAAGGACCACCGTGTAGGAAGTGTAAAGGTCTTGGGCTCTTTTGCTGGATCCAGAGTCTCAACTTACACAAAGAGACCTGATTGAAAATGTCTACCACAGCATTTTGCAGCCATGTGCAATACTCTTTGGTCTATACCTAGTTGATCAGGTGTTCATCCAGGCTTCAAATAATGCAATGGTAGGGCACAGTTTCCAAATGTTCCATTTTCAACACCCAACAAAAGGAAGAACATTATTAACAATAACAATAATACAATACAGATGATAAAGGGAGAGCAGGAATGAGAGAAATAAGCTTAAAAAAGTGGAATATAGATAGGCTTAATCATAATAATGTAAACTCCACTCAAACTATAAACCAAAAGGTAAACATGTATTCAGGTTATATAAATGATGGAAAATTTGTAACATCGTATTATAATGGTAACTAATAAATGAATCATGAAATTAAAATCAATTAAATATAGGATCAAAGTCTAGTAAGTAATAATCTGGCATGTGAGAAAAAGAAGTCTGACTTGCTCTGTATTCCTCAGTGAATCATGGAAAGTGATGCATACATTTTTATTATTGCTTAAAATAAGTATAGATTTTTTTAAAGTACTCTTTTGTCAGAGTTTTCAAGTGTGTGCCAGTCAGGCGTCTGATAAATATTCAGAGCACGGACATGAACTTGGGCCGCTGATCTGTTCTGTTCTTGTGGCAATCTATTTAAATACCCTTGAATTGTACTTTCATGAATTGTAAAATGCATTAGTGTCAGAAAAGTTTCTCATGAGTACTTTCAAACTGCTTGTTCTCATGTTTTTGATTTACAGATTATCAATTGTATCAAGCATCAGCAGCACATAACTGGCAAATAGCATAAACAAACACATTAAATTGTGCGGTGGATTAACCTAAAGTGACACATTTATTTAAAAATCTGCCTACTTCTTGTCCTCATTGATTAAATGCCCTAAAGAAAGTGAGTCTGATGAAATAGAAGACATTAACATTCAACACAACTCCTGCACTTTTTCCAATGGTTTACACATTCCCTAGTGTGGGAGATTAGATGGCTGATAAGGTAACACTGAATTATAAGTACCCTGTGGAATGTCATTGTGAAATTAAAGGTGTATTGCTATGTCTGCACTAAAGAGTGTCTTCTGGTTTAGAAAACGAGGAAGGGCAATGTTTTAAAATTGTAATTTCCTGAATGCAGTTTGATTTTAAGCAGCACATTGGATACACAGCTAATTTGTTATCTAATAATCTCAATTAATTGTTCTCTTCTATTGTATTCTAGTTGTATTCTATATGTAAGGGTAGCAGTTTTGCTCATTGTGTGTCTTCTATGTTTTGTACCTTGGGTTCAGTGTGAAAGAATGTCTATAGCCACCTCATGTGTGAGCCCCAATATTCAGTGATGTAATACCAAACTTATCAAACCTTTAAAATATAAACCATGTAGATCAACCACTCATATCCTGAAATGGTCTCCACTTGGGAGCTCAGCGGGTGCTGATCACAAGCCCATCCTTGCTTCTGAAGTACATTTCAAAATATAAACACATAAAATGTTGACTTGTTTTGAATCCATACATCCTATAATTGTAAAAAGTATGTTTACAAAAAATGCCATAGCTAATATTAAACACATGCTCCAGCCACTCACAAATTCAAAGGATTCTAAAAGTAATAGTGACAAAAAATACCATTAGTTTACTTTTAAAATGTTCAGACCATATGCTTTAAAGTCAGCCCAGATATCTTGTATCTCACTGGTGGTATATCTACGCTTTGCGTTATAAATTAGACAGGTTTCATCATGAGAAATTGAAACATCCAAAAGTGTATGGCAACCCAGAAAACTGCAAAGTGATTGGTAAAAAACAAGCCATAACAAACCTTTTGCACTTTTTGAGCCTTCAAGTGGCATTTTAGGCTTCTACTTATTGAACATGTAACAAAAAAGTTATTTACAGAGCTTAATAGCTTAAGGAGAACTATGGGGTTAAGTATTTTGCCCATAGTTCTCCTTAGCGGGAGGACACAAACTAGCGTCCTCCCATCATCCTAGGCTCAGTATACTGAGACGCCGCAGTATACCGCGAGCAGCTGCTCGCGGTATACTGAGATGCCGTAGCTGAAGCGGATCCCGACAATTGTGCCGGGATCCGCGCAGCTGCGTGACTGACAGCTGGCTCTGCCTATCTAAAGGCAGAGCCAGCTGTACCTGCCCCCTCCCCTATCCGTTCCCGCCAGTCAGCGCTGGTGGATCGGAGCGGGGAGGGGGGAATCCAGCCCCTCCCCTGTCACGGCAGAGAGCCGTGACAGGATTGAAAGGTGAGCGAACGCCGGTATGTGTTCGCTCACCTCCCGATCTACTGAGCCGACCTGTGACAGTCTCATTGTCACAGGTCGGCTAGAACTATGAGGTGACTGAAAAACACTCACCTCATAGTTCTCCTTTAAGCTGAAATTTATACACACAAATTTATGTGTCAGATTAGGAACTCCCTTCCTTTACTCCTTTTTCCTCTGTGGCTTTGCTGTGGTTTGAGTGAGTGTGATCATGCCTGAAAGACGATAACTACTACTGTGTAGTGCATGTTGCAGAGAGCTCAGAGGGACCCCACAATTTACAAATACCAACTTACAGCTTGGAAGTTGACATTCCTTCTTTCAGTTGTCAGAGACGCTCAAAGACTTTCATTTAGGCATATGGGGGCAGGTGGGTGGCAGAGGTCTGATTTCATAGCAGCAAGAATTGATTAAGAACTAAGGTGCTAACAAGAATGTGTACTGTGGATGTACACAATTTGGTGCATTACTAGTTGAACTAAATACTTTTTTCCCTTTTAAGTGGAGCTTATAATACACCCACCATTTAAAATGCCATACAATAATAACAACAATGATACCAAAGATCAGCATAATTTTTCCACCTCATGCACAAGAGACATTTTAAAAATAGTTTTATGTTTTTTTCCACTGTGATTATTACACTCTTGTTTAGCCTTCATTCAGGAACGCTGCCACTGCTGCCTCACTTTGATACAGCCTTGAGCCCTACTAACATTATAATCACTATAGTTGCCTGTGTGATCAGGTTGTTTTCTTTTTAGAATTTCCTTCTTTCCATTAATAGCTTTAAGAAATTGATTTACAATAATTTAAATTTAATAATAATAAGTTCACCTTAGCTTTACCCTGCTAATATTAATAAAACAGAAGTACACAATGAAAGGACATTGAGTTAAAGTAACACTTAAGTCGCAAGATCGATGTTAAAAACGTTCTCTAACTGTTAACAAACATATAGCTTATTTGTGTATTACTCATGCTGACACTGTCCCTCTATTGGGAGGGTGGCTACATTTGTTCCCCATGGTACCTGTGGGTGTTGTAAAGTAGCCACTCCTCCAAGCTCATTCCTATGATAGACGATAATTTCAACAAAAATTAGCAGACTAAGGGGGTTATTCACAAAGCTGCCGAAGGCGGCCGAGTAAATAAACCAGCTGAAGTGAAGTGAGCCAAACGCTGTTTAGCTATTCACTTCAGTCTTGTATGGCTGATTTCAGCCATACATCGGCTAAAATTAGCCGTACATCGGCTGCCTTCAGTCAGCTGACCATGCTCTGCATGCCGACCCAACCACATGCGACGGACTCCCGCTGCATAATGAGGCATCTGACAGATGCCGGCAAAACAAAAACAATTGGGTAGAGCTAGCAGTGACAGCCAGCTCTACCCAACAGTTCCTATTGGCCGGCACCTGCCAGAGTCTTCTAGCAGTGACAGCCAATGAATAACAACTAAGCGGAGCCGGCCACGATGTAACAGATCACTACTACTCAGGTCATTTGGGGGGGTTGATCTGTCATTACATCTGGGCAGAACCAGCCATGAGATCACGGCTGGCTCCGCCCAGCTGTCAATTGCGTAGAGAACAGCCAGCCCTTCGGCAGGCCATTCTCCCTGCTTCGGCTGTCACTTCGGCTCAGTTGAGCTGAAGCATATGCCTTTGGCTCGGCTGCCTACAGCCCATACAGCAGCTCTTCGGTTCGACTGAACCAAAGGGCAGAGGCAGCCGAAGGATCTACCGAAGCTACGGCTGGATCCTTCGGCTCTTTAGAGAATAACCCACTAAGTTTTAAATTGTAATCCATCATGGGAGTGAGCTTGGCGCAGTCACTACAACACACCCAGGGACCAGGGGGAACAAAGGTAGCAACTCTGAAGAAGTAAGGACATTGCCAGCACAAATTTAGATATGATTTGAGGATCTACAGCTGAGCGATACACAAATAAGCTACATTTTTAGTAATAGTTAAGGTACTTGAATGTATTTTTAAGATTTATCTCCTGAGTTTAGTGTTACTTTAACTAAAAGAAAGAGAAGGCAATGATAAGAGATACAATTACTTTTTAGGTCTATAAAATATCTAAATCCATTTAAAAAAGGAGAAAAAATTACTGATCCAATTAGAACAAATAATGATTCAGTGGTCAATAAAATATTAGAAATATTGTGGATACTGTAGTCTAAGTCTTGAAACACAGACCAGTTAAATGTGCATCTTCCATCCTGTTATGTGAGTAGTTAAAAAAAACTCACTTTTAGCCAATCCACTGGGTTTTCTGTCTGCAGCAGTCTCTGTCTGCTCAGTTCTAAAGTAGGGCACTGTTGTGAAACCAGAAGCGGTGGTTTGAACTATCTGCAGCATTCACGTGCATTCATAAGTTCAACCCTAGAGAACACAGTGAAAATCAAATACCATGAATATCTTTGGAATTGTTCATTTATTTAATGATGGATTGCTTGATTGTAAACTTACTGATTATTTTTTTTCTGAAATATATTTTTATTGAGATTTTTACAAAAACAAAATAATATGAACACACCAACAGAACCAAAAGCGTACATACATCGGCAACAACCGCGGTCTTACAAAGCAGTTATGTCCGGGCCGTATAACATAGAAGGCACTCATGGTGTATGCACCTTGTGGAATCCCTGAGCTAGGCGCAGTTTGGAGTGCTTTACCTTGCAGAGCTTGGGCCGCCATCCTGCTATCGGATCAATTCTAAGGAACAGGCACCCGGTAGGCATATAAACAAAGTGACCAAGGCCATTGCACAACTAACATTCAATACAGACAAACAAGAGAAGAAGATGAGAGTAAGACAGAGGGGGTATGGGGGAAACGGAAGATGGGTACGCGGAGGAGATCTGGTGCATTCTAACCGGGGACCGATACTATCGGGTCAGCAGTATAAAGTTCCGTTGTTGTGCATACGTTGACATACAGAGTTTGTGCGTAAAGCACAGACATTTGCGACGATCATCCTCTGAGAGGGTGATCCCCAACTCCTGTTCCCAGGCAGAGAAGAAGTACAGGGATTCCCCGCTATGCGCAGTGATCAAAGCTTGGTAGAGCAGCGAGACAGGGCGTGTAATTGGTAGACCAGTAACGCATAGGTCCTCAAAAAAAGTGAGAGGCCTATAGAGAGTTCCCGATACAGACAAAGCGTCCACAAGATGTCGAAGTTGAAAATAGGCCAGCCAGGAGGCTCGTGGGAGAGTGCTGGGGCCAGGCAGTGACGCCAGTGGTTGGAGGGCGGATCCCGACAGGCACTGGAATACATAACAAGGTTCGGAGATCTTCCAGCACAAGAAGGTGGGGACTCCACACCCTGCCGGGAAACCCGGGTTGGCAAGGATCGGGGGCATGGGGCCCTGGAAGGTGGATACATTATATCTGGTGTTCCATACCCGTAACACTCTGGGTGGGAAAAAGGGGAGTTCCACACCTCGCGGTCGAAGAGTAGTTGGTAACCCACAACGCGGGGTCGCTAGAATCGAACCAGGCCACCAAATGGGATAAATGGGTGGCCCTGTAATAAGACTCTAAGTCTGGAAGAGTGGGGCCCCCATGGTCCTTCTTCTTTATCAAGATAGTGTATCGCAGTCTGGGTAACTTACTGATTATAATATAATTTTAGCATCATCTCATAGACAATTACCAGCTTCACCACTTATCCAAAATATGACTGGAGTTAGAAGTAACTGACATTCTAACAAATAGACTTTTATCACCTATTTTCAAGTGTATATTCTGAAACTTGTCAATTCTCTAAAGGCAGCAGCCTCAGAAACCACATCTGCCTCAGGATTAATTACTCATATAAAACATTATCATTTCCCTGCATCTCCTCTGAGATAAAGTGCCTGCTAGAATGATTAATGACACACTGTGATGTATAGTAATTCACAAGAATAGTACTCAGTGGATTTGGAAATCTACTCTAAATTTCAATTTTGTTGTAAGAACAAAAGTAAGGACAAGCAGAGGATTCTCTCCTATATTAAATTATGGTTTTAGGACATGACACTTTTTATGAAAGTAAAGAAAAAATATAAATTATGTGAGGTTAGAAACTAACTTCTTTTTTAAAAGACATTTTCAAATGGCATGGCAATAACATTTATCACAGTTTTAGAACTGTCAGTGCAAAGTAATTCTTGTCCTAACATTAGACCTCTACACACAATAAATTGTTACATTTACCCTGAAGGCCTATGTGATCACTTTCATACAGTACATTACACACTGTGCCTATTGGGATGTCAGTCAAGATTCATTTCACACGAATGAACAATAACTGGATAATGCATGTATATATTTATGTATTTATGCACATCATGTTTAGCAATTCTTTGACCTAGGTTTTATATATATATATATAGTACAGTACAATATATTTTAGCCATGTGTCTACCCTCAAGGCAAAAGAGGTTCAGACCATACTGAAGTGCTGACAATATCATATTCTACGCAATGTAACAGCTTGGTATCATAACAAGTGCATTTAAAATGCCATGAAATAACTATACTGCCCAAGTAATTCTATATACATATAGGCAACTAGGAAAAACACATAGAACTCACCAATAAAGCTGAACAAAATCATTATTTTTCTTGCATCACTATTAACTTACTATACCTGTCGTTAAATCTTGCAATCCATTAAAAATTGTATATAAGTACAAATCTTGAGATGAATTCAATGTGTTCAGTTTTTCAATTTTCATTGTTTAGTGAACATTGGTGCCAAATTGCATAACATGAATACATATCTGCAGTTTGTCTTATGTTGTTTGATTAAATGCTTTTGATCTGGCAACAATAAAAAAAAACTGATTTTACTGCATAATTTGAATTATTCTACCAGCATTGTTCCACACGTCAGCCAATAAGCCCCTGTATAAAATGGAACACAATCATAGTCACTGCTGATCTCATTGCAAAGTTACATGAAAAAACCTTGTTTTCAAGGCATTAGTTTTCACCTCAATGACAATTTGCAGCATTGAATTAAATTACTTTTAATTCACAGTTCTCCAAACTTTCTCTGTGGAGTAGACACTGACTGTCTGTACTAGAAGGGTAGCCAACATAATTAATTCTTATAACTTCATCAAGAGATCAATGCAGTACTTCCAGTCCAGATCATAAGCAAGGAAAAACTGTCTGTTTTTTTATTGATATCTGATATAGCATTTGTTGGTTTCAGATTGTCACAGATTGAAATATCTTCAGGCATTTTATCATTATACAGGTATCACATGTAAACCAGCAGCACAGCAAGATCACTGCTGAGGGCTAATTCAGGAGATCATTTAAATCTACAAATTAGCTATTTCAAAATGGCAGCGGCACAAAGCATTTTTTTCAATACAATGCCATTAGAGAATGAAATAAAACATATAACTTCTATATTCTGAAAGAACACTACCACTGGACAGACGATGGAAGTGTCAACATCACCTGGGCAGTGAGATAGATGAAGAAAGGTCCTCCTCCTCTACATGAAAGAAAACAGAAAATTAGCACATCATGTGATTAAGGTATAAAACTGTGCTGTGTGCTTTCAAATTGGGGTTTTATAACTAACAAATTAATCAGCTGAAGGATGAGTGATGAAAGGGAGGGGGAGTGTCTGGAGTTCAGCTTTAAATGGAGCCTGTATTAAAAAGAAATGGTTTTATCTTTTATCTACATATTCTTTATTTCAAAAGAGTTTTGACAGGATAAGAGGATTTTATAGAGGTAACACTAAGTTTATATTTACATATTAATCAGCCTAGAATTTTGGCTACTTCCGCCGCCAAAGTAAAGACAATATGTTGTTTGTTTATATCACTTTTGTTTATATCACTTTTCTTTTAGGCTTTGACGAAGACTTTCATGTTAAGAACATCGATGGCCTTGTCAACAGGTCATCATCACAATTTTTGGGGTTATTGTGGCAACTTCAAACATGTTTTCTTTTTCTTGGTAGAATTATTCTCCCTCTTATTAGATATGTATCCACAACAATAGATATAACAAAATATGTTTTCCACGTGCCATTTGTTTCTTATGTTCAGTCCTCCTCCTTTCAATCAAATCAGCTTTAAAAAAATGTATTGGGTTTCCTTTCGGCCCTTAAATCTTTGATTTTTTTTCACCCCACTGCAATGGTTAAAAAAACAAACTCCTGGAGTTCTTCTTTAATCATTCCCTGTAATTTAAAACACATGCACTAGGAAGATCAACCTGCAGTGAATATTTAGTAAATGTCACATTCACTGCTTTATAAATATTTCCCGAAATATATCTAAGTAGAATAAAATGTGTCTTTTAGTGCTTTTTATGTCTACAATTTTTATAGAATTTTAAAGTTAAAGCCTGAATACCTCATATGTTCCACAATCAAAACGTGTGACTTTTGTGATTACTAATTACATTTACATTAATATTTCACACAAGTGTCATCAGTTTAGTTACATAAAAGAATGAGTGACACTGAATCAGTTTATGTCAGTTTACATCAGTTTGTACATTTATCTTCTGTTCAGTTCAGTTCACATCTATTTACATCCATTTTTGTCATCAGTTTACATCCATTGTTCACATCTGTTTTTTTGTTGTTGTTTTTTGAAGAAAGGACATTAAAATTCCTAGAATTGGGGGGCGTGGCTTGATGGCCCACTGAACCAGCCGCACTTTCCAAGAGCTCCGCCAGGACCATTTGAAATAGCAGCCTAACAGCCACTTTACCCTGCCGAAATGGGCAAATATGGACCCCGCCGGTCCTCTAAAGCACAGCCGCCGCAAAAGCAAAAAAAAAAAGAAGTGACAAAGACGATAAAATCGTTCTTTGACACGGGTGATCCACGGGGGACCCAGGCGCACAAGATGGCGCCGCCGGAGAGCCGGACTCCTCATGGAGGATCGACAGCGGAGGCGCAATCCCAACACACGTTGGAGGGATCGGACCTGTCACGGTCTCCCTCCGTGGACTCATCCGGATCTCAGCGGGATGGATCCCCAGTGAGCCGCCGTTCATCGGGGGGAGAATCGGAGGACGGAGTGAGTACAGGGACGGGAGAGGGGAGAGGGACGGAAAAGCCGCCGTCAACCCACAGTGGGGTAGACAGAACACCCAGACCTGCTCACATGAGAGATGAGGGGGAGAACCTCCCCGGGAGCCCAGAAGACCCGATTCCTCTTCCAGATACCCCCCGACGGCGTATTGAGCTTCCTGGGCCTCACCGCCAGACAGCGTGCCTAGGCCGCAGAGGAGTTTTAAAGCCGGGGACTCTAGTAAGCAGCAACCCCGGGCATCGCAACAGCCCAGCTCTCCATTTATTATGCCACAGCGCCACCTACCGGCCACAAAGAACCAAATACCACTGCAGAGTAAGCAGCTGCAATCCACACAAAAGCAAGCTATTCCAGAGATGCAGGTTCCCCACAATGCTAACGAACCGACAGATGCTCAAGTCCTATCTGAACATTAAAAGACTTAGAATACTCCTCTTGGAGGGATTACATTAAACACATCCCCACAAAGAAAGACTTTAAGCTCCTCATACAGGAGATCAGAACCACTTGTAAAACGGAGATACAATCATTACGTGACGATTTCAGGCAGTTGGCCCAACAGGTGACGGATGTGGAAGAAGACCTTCAGACGACAAAAAAAGTGATATATAAGATGCAGTCCCAACAAGTCGATCACTCCTTTGAAATTAGAGAGCTGCAACGCAGAGTTGAGGACCTAGATAATACAGGAAGGAGAAATAATTTGAGAATCAAAGGACTTCCAGAAGCTGACGGGCCAGAAGATCTCAACGCCAAATTGCAAGTACTTTTTAACACTGTGCTTGGAACTCCGGCATTGGAAAAAGTGGAGTTAGATCGGGCGCACAGAGCGTTGCGTCCTAGAGGCACATCATCTGGGCCGCGAGATGTCATCTGTAGACTTCACTATTTTCAGATAAAAGAGGAAATACTGCGAAAAGCCTGTAATATGCCGGACATAGCCTTTGAGGGGGCCCCTCTCCAGATTTATCAAAACCTCTCGTGGTATACACTACAACAACGCTGTCTACTACAACCTCTGCTGACACTGCTACGGGACAACAATATCCCATACCGCTGGGGTTATCCTTTTAGCCTCACAGCTAGGAGAGATGGAAAAAGCGCTACCCTGAGGGTTCCAGAAGATTTACCCACCTTTTGTGCGGATCTTCGACTGGGTTGTCCAGTTCTGTCAGGATGGGACCCTCTGCCCAAATTGAGTCAGGAACCCACAACCTGGCAAAGGGTCACCCCTGGAAAGCGGAATGTCAGAATGGATGTGACTGCACATACTCCGTTTCGTAGACCACCAGGCCCGCGAGAGACTTCCACACCGAGACGCCCATGTTGAGGCCAATGCCCCCCCTCACCTAGGCTGCAGAAGGCTTTGCACTTACTGAAACTATGCCGCATGAAGATATATCCCTTGAGCCCCTCTTCATAGATTGGGCGAGAGGCTGGAGCCATGGGGGACATTGACTCTGGCCTCCCACCTAAATGGGTTTATATACTTATTTGAGAAGACACAGGACAACTCTTGAAGAGCAACACCATTTGAGGTTCCTGTAAAGGGGTTAGGGATAAGTTGCTCACGTGATTTCCATATAAAAACGGCTAGGCTGCAATACATGAGCACTTTTCTAGAGCGGTCCTGGGATCGGACGCCTAGAAAACTGTTCCCTCTTGGAAATATAACATATTGAATACTGGAATATACTTTAACATAGTTTATACATATGCTTCAAGGGAGGTTATTAACCCCCCATGGTTACTTTCTATGACTGTTTTCACTAACGTTGCTTATTTCACTTTTGGATTGAACCTACTCACTTTCTTTCTGTTTCACTTTCTACTGACACGCCAGCACTTCCAAGACCCAGTCTTCCTCTACGATACTCGTTACAACAGATATCAGGTCAGTTCCTTGCACCCTTTCGCTTATGGAAGGACACAAACATTAGCTCACCATCTTGGTATTCACTATCACCTAACCCAACATAATGGATCCTACTGAGATTAAAATGTTATCCCTTAATGTCGAGGGATTGAACTCCCCCTTTAAGCGTAATATGGCATACAGGGAACTTAGGAATTTTAATCCAGATGTAGTTTTTCTACAGGAAACGCACTTTACAAGGTTACGAACGATGCATTGGAGGCCTTAAACTCGGATATCACTCATGACGAACTCAGGAATGTTATCCGAGCCTTACCCACAGGTAAATAGCCAGGGCCGGAGGGATACCCATACTTATACTACAAGACATACATAGACACTCTTCTCCCCTACATGACACATATGTTTAATGGCTTTCTACATGGTGCTGTAATACCCTCATCATTCCTGACCTCCCACATAACGGTTTTTCCCAAACCAGACAAAGATGGGGAGATATGTGCAAACTATAGACCTATCGCCCTTCTCAACTCCGACTTCAAAATATTTACGAAAATATTAGCGAATCGCTTAGCCCAACTACTACCCACACTCATACATAATGACCAGGTAGGCTTTGTACTAAATCGCCAAGCGGGAGATAATACACGTAGACTTGTAGATCTGGTAGATGTTATTAACAAAGAAAAACAGGGGGCATTGCTGATCAGTCTAGATGCTGAAAAAGCCTTCGATAGACTTAGCTGGCCATTCCTACACGCGACGCTGTCCAATATGGGAATTAGAGGTCCCTTTGCTCGAGCGATACACGCTTTATACTCCACTACATCAGCATCTATAAAATTGCGTACCGCAACTTCCGCAACGGCACCAGACAGGGTTGCCCGCTGTCCCCATTGTTATGCGCGTTATGTATAGAACCCCTAGCCGCACGGATTCGTAAGTCACCAGAAATTAAGGGGATACAGATGGGAACGCAACATTTTAAAATAGCTTTGTTCGCAGATGATGTCATTCTTTCACTAACATCCCCACAAACCTCACTACCACAATTACTATCTGAATTACATAGCTATTCCAAGGTGTCGGGCTATAAATTGAACCTAGGTAAAACTGAAGTACTCCCCTTAAATATACCTACCACCCAACTGCTCTCACTACAAACTACATTCCCCTCTAGCTGGAAAAGTGACAAAATCAAATACTTGGGAATATTCATTACAAATAATATACACACGTTATATGCGACTAACTACAAACCATTATTTCAATCGCTACGATTATTACTGCAGAAATGAAAATCATTGAGACTGTCATTCACGGGCAGACTGACCTCGGTTAAAATGACATTATTACCGAAACTACTATATTACTTTACTGCATTGCCAATTAGAATACCAACTATAGATTTGAATAATTTTCAAAAAGAGGTATTGAACTACTTATGGGAGGCGAAACGACATAGAGTATCGCAAAAGATATTATACGCGCCAAAGGCAAAGGGTGGTCAGGCTTTACCGCATTTCCTTACATATTATCTAGCAGCCCAACTGAGAGTAGTGCCGGCGCTATCAAAATTCACTCCCCCTACGAGTTGGGCGAACATAGAAGGCTTGTGGCTAGCACCAGTCCACCCTAATGCATTGTTATGGTCCACTCCAGAGCAGATATTCAGGGGCGCTTTGCTGTCCTCCACCAGACTCACATTAGAAATATGGAATAAAGTTAAGATATCCAACCGCTTGACGACGGCAAGATCCCCACTGACTCCCTTCCTGATGAATCCTAAACTACAGGCAGGGGTATCTAAGGAATGGATAGGGATGTGGGGATCCAGAGGACTGTTTCACCTTAGGGACTTACTAGACAGGGTTACGAACAGCATATGGCCCTTTCACCAACTTAGGGATGAACATGAGCTCCCACAGGGAGCTATTTACTCATACCTGCAAATTAAACACTTTGCACAGTCAATAGCTAGAACAACAACCTTCCCTCCTCGCACCCCATTCGAAACACAATGTTTGGCACCACACTCCTCTAGAGGCATGATCTCCTTTCTTTATAGCATTCTCAACGGGGACTCAGAGCAGGAAGAAACAGACCATCCATATATGCGTAAATGGGAAAATGCCCTGCCAACCACAATATCGCCACAGCAATGGGAACGTATCTGGAGGATGGGAGCAAAGTCCTCAATTTGTTCGGTGTATAAAGAGAACCAGTACAAAATAATGTACCATTGGTATCATACACCGGACTTTCTTCATACGCTTACCCCAAAGATATCCCCAAACTGCTGGAGGTGTGAAGGGACAAGGGGCACCCTTTTTCACATATTTTGGACTTGTCCACGAATCCAAGCCTATTGGGGAGAAGTCAAACACATCTTAGAACAAATAGTGGGACAGACACTCTCAGCGCAACCTATACACTACTTGTTAGGCTTACCCTTCCCAGACCTCTCAAAGAATACCAGGAAACTGATTTCACACATTCTCACGGCAGCCCGCTGTCTCATACCTCTGCAATGGAAACGCAAACTTCCTCCATCGAAACTAGATCTTTATGCCAGAATTAAAGACGTGCAAGTTATGGAATATCTGACAGCACGCCTAAATAACACAGTAGAAGCTCATAAAGCGGTGTGGCGATCGTCTATGAGGAATACTCGAATAGAGAGGTAGGGGAGGAATAGATAGAGGGGGAGCGGGGAGGGTGAAGGGCCCTGGAGAACTGAATGCAAAGGAAGGGGTTATGGGAGGAACACTGATAAAGGTAACACTTTATAAACATCTGGGGCGATGTCCTGCAGGAAGACTGTACACACTTTCTTTTCTTTTCTTTTCTTTCCTTTTCTTTACTTGTTACTCTATATTTACAGAGTTTTAAGGATGTTAACTTCATTGTTGGGGTCTCGAAATATGAAGGTATTTGTTGAATATAGATCTTAAAAACGATAAGCTATACTAGATCGGATAGATACAAGCAATAAAGAGCGGCAATTACGATACTTAAAAAAACTAGCAAGACATACAAGAAAAAATTGCTTTATAAGAAAAGATAATAAGCTTACAACTGAAAATGCCACTTTATTTGAGATCTGATTACTGGTAACATGCCTCATGTTTTTGATACCTCAAGTTTTGTTATCTTATTGTAACTCATATATGCGATTTACACAATAAAAATTGTCAATTTAAAAAAAAAATTCCTAAAATTACTGATATTGTAACCATTGTGCTTACAATATCAGTAATTGTGTCAGTGGTTGACACATGTCTCTGCTATTTTATGCATCTGACCTCATTAAGTTATCTGTATTTCATCGTGGTATATTATGCTTTGTTATGTTTTGAAGATGAGAGAGAAGGAGATGGAATAGAATACAGAAGAAGAGACATCACATGTATTGAACACATTCAATGCTCTTGAAGAGGCCATGTAAAGGATTTGTGGTAATGCACAATGTAGATTTGAGAATGTATCCCATGAAGTCATGTAACTTCACCAGAATGAAAGTAGTTACTTTTCACTATATTTTGGAGAAGCTACATCCACAACTGCAGCAGATGACCATTTAGATGTGATGGTATGTGCCTCCAGAGGAGCAGCTTCCAGTCACTCTGAGATAAGTAAAGTTTATATACATGCCTGGAGGTTTGGGGTGCACATAACATATAGTTGTGATAGTATACAACCTGTGCAACTAAAATATAACATTTGAAATGGAGCAGATCTTACAAGGAACACAGTACAGAAATGGTAATGTTTCAAATAAATCGTTTGCAAATACTCTGTAAAATATATTCCGTTGGGAAATACATTTTTATATTAAAAATGGGGTAACATTTTCATAATTTAAAAGTTACAAAGAATATAACAAAATAAGTACAAAGGAAAGCTAGATAGCCATCTGGACAACTTCAGTCTCTGGTTCCAACTCTTCTACCAAACCAGCCTCTTCTGGCTCCTCTGCCCCCTCAGCCTCCGACATGTTGGAGACTGTACTGCAATAATGGAGTGTTTTAGCTATTTACATTTCAATAGTGAGAAAATTAGGGACCAACCATGGCAGTAACATCCAATAACCTACGTGACTCCATAATAGGATATATTTTAGTCTCCAAAACAATGCAAAAGTATTATTTAAAAATAATTTTAAACAGGATCTGCAGCAGACGTTTTTAGATCCATTGTGCTTCTTTCGACTTAAGAGTCCAATCAATAGACCAAAGATGCCAAACCTGAAAGAAGATGTCAGCACCAGTGACAGAAGGGAGAGCAGACAGTGCAGCGCTAGAGGGGATCATTTTAAAAGGTAAATTGGTCATGATGTGCAAATATAATGTGAATATTAGCACATTATGGCAAACACTACAGCATATTTGTTTATCTTAAACCCACTTAATTTCCACTTTAAGAAGGGGCATCAGTCCCTGTTTTCACTTATTTAGTTATGTGTGCAAACATCACCTTGAGCTACTGATCTCTATAGACAACAAGTTTATTTAGGACAAAGTGGTAAGGAGAAACTAGACGGCATCTACAAAGGTGCCAAGAGCTCCTTTTATACAATAAATTAATATAAATTATTTTAAATTTAACAGACAAAAAAACTTAATTTTTTTTATTACATTTTTGTCAAAAGTATATACAAAACCGCTACTGAGTTTATTTATAAGCAATTCACAGGCCCATTTGCCCTGCAAATCTCTTAGAATATTAATTATTTGCAAACAGGGGTTAAAACAAACTCTTAGGGGTCTATTCACAAAGATGCCAAAGGATCTAGCCTTAGCTTCGGCTGATCCTTCGGCTAGCTTCGGCCCCAGGACACCTTCGGTTGAGTAGAACTGAAGGGCTGCTATACGGGCTATTCACTATAGCCCTACAGCTCCCGCAGTCGACTGAGCTAATGTGAAAGGTGAAGCTGGCCGAACGGCCTGCTACTGACAGCAGGGCGGAGCCAGCCGTCATCTCACGGCTGGCTTCAGCCACTTGCAGAGACAGATCAGCGTCCCCTGGTTACCAGGTAACCAGGGATGCTGATCTGTCATTACTCTCCGGTACACTCCGGGAGTCTCCCGCTATTAGATAACGGCTCCCGGCCGCCCGGGAGAGAAACACTTTCTCCTGGAAAGGTTTACTCTGCTCTGTTTTTATTCTTCTGACATCGGAGCCGCCGGCATAGGAATGCATAGCTACATTCCTATTGGCTATTTCACTTTGCAATAGCCAATAGCAAACTAGCTATTGCACCCTCTCGCAGCTGCTGCTGCTGTCAATCAGCAGAGGGGACCTGAAGCTCCCCATCAGGTCCTCTTCTAGTGATTGTCAGCAGCAGAGGGCGGATGCAATAGCCAGCTTGCTATTGGATATTGCAAATTGAAATAGCCAATAGGAATCTAGCTATGCATTCATATGCTGGTTTTTTTTAAATTCTGACAGCAGCAGCTGAATAACCCCCTTAGTATACCTTCTTTTCAGGTCGAATGTAATGTAGCACTGCATTATGGCCACTAGATGGACATGAGGAGCATAGAAAATAAGTATTTATGGCAATGCAATATTACATTACATATATCCCGAAAAGAAAATATATTAAAAACACCTATATTGAAACAGAGATTCACAGGGAGAATGGCTCTTTGAATTGTTTATACATAGACCCCTTAGTATTTTTTATATTTAATACAGACAAATATTGGTTAATATCTGTTATATGTGTATTTTACCACATACTGTGCTGCAACTGATGTAAGAAATGGCATGTATTCCACATACAAAATTTTAGCAATGACCCTGCAAAATGCATGGTCTTTGAAATATCAAAGTTTGAATGTAAGCTATTATTTCAAAGCTAAATTTTCCAAAAGACAAAGTAAATGTTGGTAACTAAATTCAACCTGTTCTCACTTTTAATTGCCAACCACATGATTGTGTATTCACTACACTGGCTGTTAACTCTATTGACATTTTGAATGTAGATATGTAGGTGTAGATGCTTTCCAAATTCAGCAAAATATTATCTTCTGGAATCTGAAGATTCACAAAACATCTGACTATCCCTCAAAGTACTGTAAGGAAATTTTTTTTCCAGAACTGGATAGAGTGGAGAAGGGTTAGAGTTTTTACTGCTCCTTGTGTCTCCCCAGATTTTGGGGAGATTTCCACTTTCTTCCAGTTGTGTCTTAAGGGACAGGAAAAAAAATCTTCTTAGTTTGGGCAGAAACAGTTTTAAAAATGTAAAAGAGATTCTAGCTCTTCACCACTCTGTTGTTGCAGGAAAACGTATGTGCTGCAACAAATTGATTAAAGACTTGATCTTATTAAACAATATAAATACGTACCTGTTCCCATAATCTTTGTGGATGCCCCAATCATTAATATATTTTTGGCACAATCTCACTGTTTAACAAGATGCTACTGTTAATAGTGGATCTTGGTTTAAGAGTTGAAAATGTGCAATTCTAAGAAATTTTGAATGAAGAGATATTTTATTAAGATAGTTCATTTAGTGAGTGGGTTCTGGATGCATTTAGCGAGCGGCCACATGCTGAGCTCATTACACTGTGGATTCAGACTCTATGAGGCTGGAAAGGATGGGAGTCCAATATTGTCATTTAAGTGATTTTTCTATGAGGAATATGTGAGTGTTTTTAATCTTTCTAAATAAAGCGCTTTAAAAAAATTATAAAACACAATTATCTTTTAGGGGATTATTCACAAAGCTGCTGAAGGCAGCCGAGTAAATAACCGACCCGTAGTAAAGTGAGCTGAATAAGTTTGGCTATTCACTATGGCTCAGTACATCTGATTTCAGCCATACATCGGCTAAAATCAGCTGTACACCGGTTGCCTTCAGCTGCACTTCGGTCAGTCGAACATGCTCTGCATGTTCGGCTGAGCCGAAGTGCAGAAGAACTTTGACTCACCCGATCCAACATCTGGATCGGCTGAGCCGAAGCTCCGGCAGCTCACTCGCTGCCATTCGCCCCCCAATTCACATAGGGGTCGAACGACAGTGAGTGAATAGCCGAGCAGAATTCGGCTCGGTTATTCTGCTCAGTACCTCCATGGTACAGAGCAGAATAGCAAATAGGGAAATTAGTCAGAAAAAAAAGTTGAAAAAATATTTTAAAACTTTTTAATAAATATTCAATTTATAAAAATAAATAAAGATTAAACAAATAATAATCATAATAAAAAAAAAGCAATTGGGTGGAGCCAGCAGTAACAGCTAGCTCCGCCCAACTGTTTCCTATTGACCAGCACCTGCTAGAGTCTTTTAACTCTTTAAGTCTTTGGTCCCAGCCAATGAATAACAACTGGACGGAGACGGCCGTGACATCACAACCTGCTCCGTCCAGCTGTTATTGTTTAATGACAGATCAGCATCCCCTGGTCATTTGGGTACACTGATCTGTCATTACAACTGGGCGGAGCCAGTTGTGAGATCACAGCTGGCTCCGCCCAGCTGTCATTTGCGGGGCTTATGGCCGGCCCTTCGGCAGACCATTCACCCTGCTTTGGGTGTCACTCGGCTCGGCTTAGCCGGGCTTTCGTGAATAGCTTCAGTGGCCGAAGAGATCCGAAGGATCAGCCAAAGCTACGGTTGGATCCCTTGGCTCCTTTGTGAATAATCCCCTTAATGTTTTCAGATGTAATCCCCTTAATGTTTGCAGATTTCTGGCTGGTGGAGAAAGGCATCAGAAAAGACGAGAGAGGAAGATCGGAGGATATTACTACATTGGCTGTTTGGACCATCCATCTGGTGAGTGCGGATCTTTATATGATTTACCCACTGTGAATTTAATCGATAATATCGTAATTGATGGTAATGAAAGAACAGAATTTGAAGGCAGTTTTTCATATGGGTTTCATCGGACACTTTTGATTGATTGTACGATAATTTACTTCAACATTTGGGGACAATTATCTTCATTCAATAATATTTTTACACAGTTGGAAAGATATTTATTGCGTTGTTTGGATATATATATATGTGTATGGTTTGACGTTATTGGTAGAATTGGTTGCTGTGCAGTGCATAATTATACACCTCGTTCTGAATGCATGCTCTTGCCCTGCACATTACGATGTAGTCTATCCCTGCTATAAGGCCTGTATCTGAGAAATCATCACAGTAACAAAGCCCTTCCCATCCATAGCCACTTATTTAACTCACAAAATTTCTGCTGTCTTTTGACATTTTACCTTGAAGAACCCACATTTTTGTGTATCTCTTAATTCCATAAAATTAATTTTGATGACCTTAAAGCATCCTCCAATATGGCTACTTGTTTCAATGTATAAAAGTGCTCATGTTTGTGGAATTACACACAAGTATTCTGAGTCTGTTCCTGTGAATTTTAGTTTTGCTTCACAGCTATGGCCCTTTGTCATTAACAGACCATGAACTTGACCCTGCCTTGGGCCAAATGGCCTGGCTGTGTGACAAAAGTGGGGTTGTAGACCATAGGGACCTGTCATGTTGCATCTTATATTTTCTGGGAAAATAGAACAAGGAATCTGATTGCTTACTATATGTTTCAATCTCACATGTGTTCCTAGTTACTTTATCAAATATTTAAATGAAAAGGTCCTAATGACATATATGAAGAGAAGTGAGAATTGTTGACAGCTTGTGGTGAACACTATGAATAATCAAAGGGCCTGTAACTGATGTGGTGATGATGAGTAGAATGAGAAAAAAAAAGCCCCCAAATGCACTGAAACAGTTAAGAATTGTGGTGCTTAAAGGAGCAGAGCCAAGATGAAGCATTCAGCTTCAGGTTGTTCCACTGGTAATAGCTGATGATTTTAGAGGTGATTGGACATAATACCCAATTTTATGATGTAGACCTAGGGGTTGATTTAATAAAGGAATAGTGGCTGTTTATAAAGGTAAGTATGCTTTATTATAATACACTTTCTAATGTGAGCATTCACTTTGCATAGGAGTCAGTGGGAAAGGTGGTAAATGGCTCATGAAATTTAGGGAAACATTTTAATTGTCATGGACCTGTTCTTGTTCCAAAAAAATGCCCCCTCAATAGCTAGAACTATGATATTAGATACTATCAAACAGAGCAACCTGAACTCTAACCTTTTAAAGAAATGGATATGTCAATGACATGACTTTGTGATCACTAAAAGCTGGAGTGGCTAAGTCAGGAAGGATATAGCTGATTGTGAGCTGAAGTAAATACATTACACATAAAATACATACATATCAGGCTCTGCAATGTCCAAAATTACTTTTCCTTGAATTCTAAGCTAATAGGAGGACAGTGTGAGCATTTATTAACTTTAGTGTTTCTACAAAATTAGAAACTAGTCAAAAGAAACAATAGGGCACCATGGAAAATGGTGATGGAAAATTATCCATTAGACATGTGCGATTCGGTTCGTTCCGAAATTCGTTTTGGACGAATTTTCGGAAATTCGGAGATTCGGATGCATCCGAATTCCGAATTAAAGCTAAGATGAATGCAAACGAATCCGAAATTCCCGATTTCCCGAAATTCGTTATTAAACGAATTTCGTTGCAGCAAAACGACATTAGGAAAAAAAATACAACAGTTACCTTCTCCAACAGTTCTATGGTTAAAGTACAGAGGCAATAAAGATTTTTTTTTCTTTGCTTTTGAATTGGCATTCTCCTATTGACCTAGATGTACTTTCTCATTTTGCTATTGGACGAATTCTGTTGCAGCAAAATTATTATTTTTTTTACAGACTGCAGAAAATGAAAAAAAAAAAGCGTAAGGTTTCCCCCCAATTCATACCAGACCCTTTAGGTCTGGTAGGAATGTTAGGAGGGACCCCCCCCCCTTATAACACAAAAAAAGTGCGTGGGGTTCCCCCCAACATCCATACCAGACCCTTAAGGTCTGGTAGGAATTTTAAAGGGGAACCCCAGCCCCCCAAAATGGGGGGAAGAAACGTGGGGTCCCCCCTAACAGTCCTACCAGACCCTTGATCCGAGCACAGGCCCGGCAGGGCAGGAAAGGGGGGGGGACGATCGAAACTAAACAAATTTTTTGCTGGTGCACATGTCTATTATACATTACTCAGAGGCCAATACAATTGTGCAGACTTTTTCCTGCATATTATGGAGAGTAGAGGAAGGTAGAAAATATGTTTGGGCTTTGGTCAATGGCATCTATTTGACATCCGCTTTTGGCATCTGTTTGACTCATCTGACATCATACAAACCCATTGACAGTTGCATCGGACAGACACTAAGGGGTCTATTCACAAAGCTGCCGAGGGCAGCCGAGTGAATGACCGATCTGAAGTGAGCCGAACACCGTTCGGCTATTCACTTATATGCTTCGACTCGATTGAGCTGAAGTGGGGAGAATGGCCTGCCAAAGGGCTGGCCGCTCTCTACGCAAATGACAGCTGGGTGGAGCCAGCCGTGATCTCACGGCTGGCTCCGCCCAGTTATAATGACAGATCAGCGCCCCCAAATGACATTGGGACGCTGTTACGTCATGGCCGGCTCCACCCAGTTGTTATTCATTGGCCGGGACCTGCTAGAAGACTCTTGTAGGTGCCGGCCAATAGGAAACTGTCAGATTTGACATTATGCAGAGGGAGTTTGTTGTGTGCGGTCGGGTCAGCGTGCGTTGTTTTTTTATTATTTTCTTTAAAATATTTTTATTTTTTACATTTTCCTATTTTTTTTACATTTTTAAAATCATTTTTCAACATTTGTTTTTCATTCATTTCACATTTTTACTATTCTGCTCAGCGGCATTCAGCTATTCACTTACTGCCGTTCGGCCCCTACGAGAATATGGGCGAAAGGCAGCGGGTGAGCTGCTGGAGCTTCAGCTCAGCTGATTCAGATGTTGGGTTGGCTGAGCCGAACTCCTTCTGCACTTTGGCTCAGCCAAACATGCAGAGCATGATCGGCTGACCGAAGGCAACCGAAGGCAGCCGATGTACGGATGATTTCAGCTGATGTACGCCTGAAATCAGCCCTACAAGGCTGAAGTAAATAGCCTCGGTTATTCACTCGGCTGCCTTGGGCAGCTTTGTGAATAACCCCCTAAATCCAGCATAATTGTGAAATTGCACTTGGGATTAAAGTGGTAATAATCTCTAAGCATTTTGATCATCCTATAAAAGATGCAAGCACCATAGAATAATACTATTTACTATTTTGCGTATAAAATCATTGTCCAAAAAATATGTCCAATTCTTTGGGTTTCCACTAAATTCTTTAAAGGGAATCTATAGTGTTGTTATGTATTTATTTTCTTCAGTAATAGAAATAGATTATTTTTCAAATATTTAGTATCATTTAATGGAGGTAAATATGAAACTTTGGATTCATTTGTGAATTAACTAGGGAATTAATAACGATTTTATTAAAAAAATAATTACAAAATGTAATAAAACATCAGCATATACATTTATTTTTAAAGTTTATTAAAATTGACCATAATCCATTAGAATTTCATTTCAGCACACTTCTAGAGTGATGACTGAGACTTTTGGGTTTCTCTAAAACAATTATTTTATTTTTTTATTACATAGAAGGGCTAACCACTAACTCGCTGTGCTGCCAAAAGACAACTAGTATATAATGTGTGATACGATGCAACTTTTTTAAAAACTTGTATGAGTCTTATAGACCAAATAAAGACTGTGTTGGCAAACAAATGTGAGACCTTTAATTTTATGCTTAACATGACACATTCTTTTCTAGAAGAATTTAATAAGATAGGGGGCAATTTGTTGTATATTGACAAAGCATAAAATGGTAAAACTAAAAACTATTGATTTTTGCTGTCGGAACTCAAAATGATATAAAGCATTTAGTACCAATAGAATTAAAAATGTTTCATAAAAAGGAAAATGTTCTCACATGCATAGGGCTTAAGCATTTGTAAATTAGAAAAACCTGGCATTGCTATTCAGAATATTTCCCCTCACCTGTCACTGAAAGGGTTATAGTAAGCTTTCACTACCAAATGATTATTTGCATGACAATTTGCATTTAATAGACGTGGAAAGAACATTAATAACACCTACACTAACAAAGCAAATGCCTCTCAGAGTTTGTTTCCATGAGACATGAGAAATAGCTTTCAATTACTCTCTTCTAAGAGCACCAAAGTAAATGCTTTCATGTGTGAATGTGTTCATTGCTCTGTACTTAGTATCCTGCTGGCACTTTAATGTATTTTCATGCCATAACAAAACATTGAAGTTGAAACGCTTATGGATTTATCTAGCCACTTTATATATGCTCAATAAATGCACAGGTCAGTCTTATATAAAGTTTTACTTTAGTTTTACACCCAGACAAGTTCTTTAACTGTAGGGGATACAGATCTGTAATGTATATCTTGTGCTGAATGGTTAGGTTGGATGTTTTGTAACTCAGAGTTTTATTTTCAATAGCAGGAATATTGTATGTAACAATATACTGCAAAAATTAAATTTGGCATTTCAGTGAAGACTACAATATAATGAGTTCTAATCTCTTCTTACATTTCAGTCTATAAACTGTGACCAAAACACTACAGCACTAAGGATGCACAAAAAAATGTGCAACTATTCACAGCATAAACACATGAGATACATTACATACGATATGTATCAATTGCTCCACCATAGATGGAGCAGACCAATATACAAAAGGTGTTGCACCCAAAGCTAAAAGTCCACAAGTAATATAACATCTTGTGGGCTAGAATCTCATGTTTAGTTAGCTAGTTTGTATTGAGATTGTAGTCCATCATGGGAGTGAGCTTGAAGCGGTGACGACTTTACAACACACAGAGGGACCATGGGGAACAAAATTAGCCACCCTCCAGAAGGAAGGACAGTGTCAGCACCAATTCAGAGATGATTTTAGGAACTACAGCTGAGTGATACACTAATAAGATACATTTTTGTTAATAGTTAAAAGAGAACTATGAGGTGAGTGATTTACACTCATCTTCATAGTTCGAGTCGACGTGTGACAATTAAACTGTCACACATCAGCTCAATAGATCGGGAAGTGGGCGAACACATACCGTCGCTCGCTCACTTCTTGATCATCTCCCTGCAGAGAGCAGTGACTGTCACTCACGGCTTCCTGCAGGGATTCCCCCCTCCCCGCTCAGATCCTCCAGCGCTGACTGGCGGAGCGGGCGGGGAGGGGTTGGGCACAGCTGGCCCTGCCTCTAGATAGGCAGAGCCAACTGTCAGTCACGCAGCTCGGTGGATCTCAACAGTATTGTCGGGATCCGTCCCGGCTGCGGCGGTCTCAGTATACCGCAAGCTGTAGCTCGCAATATACTGAGCTTTGGGTCATGGTAGGATGCTAATTTATGTTCTCCCGTGACCCTTAGGAGAACTATGGGGGAAAACACTGACCCCATAGTTCTCCTTTAACCTCCCTGGCGGTATTCCCGAGTCTGGCTCGGGGTGAATTTTCAATGCTAGGAGCGGTAACCCCGAGCCAGACTCAGGGCTGCAGAGAAAAGTGACACTCACCTTGTCCCTGCGATCCCGCGGCGTCCTCTGCCGTACGCCGCTCGAAAACGAAACTAACAAGGCTACAAACAAGGCTACAGGACGGCAAATTCTTGCGCTCCAGCCACAGGAGCCTCCTAGCTGTCACCATTATCTCTCCTCCACCATCAGGGGACCAAACCAGATACTTCCAAACTCATACCCCTCACCGGCAGGACATTACTACGTCCACCCAACAGTAAAGAATCACCAGTGAAAATTCATGCACTGCCTAATCGACGATTTGGCCCGTTTACCACATCCACCCCGATCGCCCCAAGACACTGCTGAGCGATCCATACAGCCTTTCTCCTGATTTGCAAGACCTCATCTGGTCCACCTAAACAGTGAGTTTTCAGTCCAGTATTGTTTTTAAAGTTTTTAAAGTTGTTACCTATCCCCACAATATCCCAGGGTTGCAGCGCTTCTTTCCACCCTCCTTTTTACATGAAATAAAAGAATGCCTACGATTTATTCATTGATTTATTCATGTTTATTTACATATGTCATTATATATAAACATATGTTAATCATCTTCAAGCCTATGAAAATAACCTGATGAATTTAGTATTTCTGAGAAAAACCTTAACATTTTAATTTATTTATTGTGATTTCAAATTGTCAGAATATTTTATACGAATGATTTCACAACAGCAGGCACCAGATATACATTTGTTTAATATCATATTGATTTCATCTTTGATATAGCTCTGAAGCAGCTGCTTATCCTAACAACTTATAAATTCCCATGAAGAAACTCATTAGGGTCTATAGCTGCAGTGTTAATTTTCATAATGATTATTTTCTAGGACAATTTTCACTGAGGCTGCTATTTTTGCTCATTAATGAAACAAAATCCTCACAGTGTATGCAGATGCAAGAGAAGATGCAATAATTAGCAAGTCATTTTCTTCTACTTCTTCACAACATTGTCAAAACACTTGTTGGGAAACAAATTCATTTTCTCTATCTGACACAATTTGTTGGTTTCCAGATACTGTCTGTTGGGTTTAAAAGACCTCTTGATATAACAGAAGCTGACACTGTTTACTTCAACCTATTATGCTTGCTACATTCACTGAATGCTCCAGTGGAAAAGGAAAATTGAAAGAAGGCCGTTCATTTTAATGCCAGCTGCTTTTTTATTTCTCTACAAAAAAGGAAATCAATTTTAGCTGAGCTTCAGTGTGTGCTCAGCAGATCTTGAATGACATACCACATCCAATATCAACAACAAAAGGGTCAGCTTGTTTTTTTTTTTTTCCTTTGCACAGAATTCATAAGACAGCTTTAAGAACACCAAAACCCCTCAATGTATTTTATTCTTAATGCTGCAATTGGTTTGCTATACACCATCACAAGAGGAAACCTGAAACAGCAAAATGGAAAAACATAAAATAATAGAAAATAGTAAGCTCATCTTAAGTTACTATTGGCCACATTGTAAACTGGAATGTATTGCTGAATCCAGACTAGTTTATAAGTGAGTTCAATAGACTGAGCAATTCAATTAAATGCCCTTTCCGGCAACAGCAGAAAAATAAGACAGTTTATTATAGCTACTACTGTAAAACATTGTGCAGAAACTGTGCAGTCAGATATATTTATCTATTTATTTACTTACAAAGTACAACAAACTCCACAGTACTTCACAGAAAACATGGAGCCATTTATAACTGTCACTGTCTTTGAAAAACTGACAATAAAGTTACATAGTTACATAGTAGCTGAGGCTGAATAAAAACACAGGTCCATCAACCTACATTGTGTGTGTTTAGTGCTTGCAATTTCAATAACCCTGTATGTTTTGTGAACTGAGGAACTCATCCATGTGGTTTTTGAAGCAGTTTATGTTTCCTGCTGATAAAGCTGCTGAAGTGAATTCTACATTTTCACCACTCTCAAAGTAAAATACCACTTATGTAATTTACACTTACACCTTCTCCCCTCCAAATTCTTGTTGTGCCCTTACATCCTCCTTGATGTACTTGATTTAAGTAGTTCATTCCCAATACTGCAGTTCCCATTGAAGAGTTTGTAAACTGAAATCATGTCACATCTTAAGCATCTCTTTTCTAAGGAGAACAATCCTAATTTGTGTAGGCATTCTTGATAACTCAGACCCTACATCCCCCTTATTAATTTTGTTTCCATTCTCTGAAATTTTTATAGCTCATTGATATTCCACCTAAGGGCTGGTGACCAGAGTTTAATCACGTACTCTAGATGGGGCCTTACCAGTGTTTTGTAAAGTGGCAAAATTATCCCGTGAATAAATCCCTCTTTAAAGGCAAGATAATATACTACTGGCTTTATTAGCTACAGCTTGGCATTGCATGCTGTTGCTCAGTCTATGGTCTATAAGGACCTCAACATCCTTCTCCATTGCCATTTTGCCCACCAAAACCCCTCCCAAGGTGCATTCAGCATACATGTTCTTGGCTCCCAAGTACATGACCTTATATTTCTCCAGGTTAAAGCTGTCCACTCTCCAATTTTATCGAGATCCACCTTACAACTTACTTCCTCATAGAATGTTAACAGATTTGTCTGGCAAGAATGGCCTTTGATAAATCCCTGCTGGTTAGTACTTATGATATTATTCTCACATGCAATTTTCTTTACATAATTCTGACCATTCCTTCAAAAACCTTGCATATTGCTGATGTAAGGCTTACTGACCTGTATTTACCTGGTACACATCATGAACCATTCTTGAATATTGGCACCACATTCGTCTTACTCCAGTCCTTTGGTACCTCTCACAACCTTAATGTTTCCTTAGAGATTAAAAACAATGGTCTGGCAATAACCAGACACTCAGTTCGGTTCTTTGAGGACTCATAGATGTAAGCCATCCTGTCCTGGAGATTTATTAGTGTTTAACATTTCAAGCCTTTTTCTTACTTCCACATGTGTTAGCCACTGGCCTTCATCTAGTCCATTATTAGAATAGTTATCACTTTTTTTTATCATATTCATCTCGCTCATCAGTAAAATCAGAAGATAAGAAATTGGTCAACACCTCTGCTTTCTCCCTGTCACTTGTGGCCAGCTTTCCCTGCTTGCCTTTTATGGGACCTATGTGCTCTGTCTTTGCTTTTTTAATATTTATGTATTTATATAATTTGTGGGGTTACTTTTACTCTCTATAGCTATTTGTTCTTCATATCATATTTTTGCTGCCCTAATAGCATTTTTGCAATTCTTGTTACATTCCTTGTAGTTAAATATGAAATTGCCATTACAGTTTTACAAGTGCATTCTAGGGCTAATGGGGTGGGAGCTGTTCAAAGAGACTCTGTGCCCAATCCATGCAAAGTGACAGATTGACTTTACAGCGCAAACCCCAGCCCACACTTATACTCATCTTTTCAGCGCACCCTAGCAAGTCAGTTCCACCACAGACCTAATCATGTGTAAGTTCCATGTTGAACGGTGTCAGAGATTACACAGGGTTACATATGTCATGCCTTCCTTCATGTGACAGTGTTATAACCTAGTGATTGGCCATTCAGGCCTGAATACTGCATCATGAGAGGAGGTCAAATTATCCCCCATAAACAGAACCGAGTATTTGCAGCGCTCTGTTGGACCAGAAGAGCACCAGGAGAGTGCAGAGAACATGAGTGTAAATGGGTAAGGGGAGGAACTTTAAAGATACTCTCCTTAACTTACCAGCATGTTTCTTTCTTGGGTGGGAACAGCAATACAAAATGAATGAACTCTCTGCAGATAGCGTTCGTGGTAGGAATCCAGGCTCTATCAAGGCTGGGTAAATGTTCAAAATACTTGGCCACCATGCTGTTCTTTTTAGAAGCTAGTATTTTCTTACATAATCTTCGCAGCAAATGAAACCCACGTTCTAGAAATACCCAACAATATAACATACTCATTGTCCAATTTCTTAATTTTAATAAATGTGGATAATTATTTGAAAGTGTCGGGTGAAAAAAATAACCACACAATCCTTGGTATATTACCTTTACAGGTGACATTGATCTGGTAGGTTGGACATTTTCAAGTGATTCCCTTTAGTTGTTTTTGCCTTTGAACTTTTTATTTCAATTAATCATGCTCACTAAAAATATCTTTCTCTTGCCTAGGTGTGTCCAGTGCAGGGAAATTAATATACAGTATTTAATATACAGTATAATTATCTGCTGTCTTCCTGTGTGCTTGAGAAGTTTAGACCATGAACTGATTTCCAAGATAAATGTGCCTGTATTTGTAAACCATGGAAGTGCATGCACTCCGTTGCCAGCAGGGACATGAGGTCAGGGGAGGCAGGGGAGGCAGAGCCTCACCTAGTATGATGGAGGAAAAAGCTGTCAGCTTCAATGGGGCGGAGATTCAGCAATATGGGGACAGGGTGGGCCATGCTGGGGGCGGTACTGGGGAATGCCTCACCCAGCATGGAAGGCACCGCACGTCACTGGTTGCCAGTGCTGGGTGGGGGGGTTGCAACCACATGCAAGGAATCAGCTCAATTTCAATCCACAAGCAAAACTAGAGATCATGAATTGATTTGCTAATCTCTAATAAGTATCAATAAAGGTACTTTGCACTTTGTGTAAAAAGCCAACTACCACAAAACAACTATGGGTATTTAAAAGTAGTTATAGAAGTAGGGATATTTTTATATGCAAATTGATTGGAAAATAAGTAAATATGTCACCGAATATTAATTGGTTAAATACAAAAACACATGTCAAGAGTTATATTATAGAGTGGATGTGAAATATATAATAAAACCATGAAACTCGTGGGAAAAATATGAAGTCATTTTCATTTAACTATTTTTGGTCTATAATTATCTATTTCATAGCATGTACTTAGGTGATGTACATATATAGGTAGTGGAAACATTAGTGCACATTTTTCTACATTTATTAAAGCAAAGTGTTTCTGTTATTGTCCTGTTCAATCCTGAACAATGGTTAAATTTCAATTATGCCTGTTTATACAATTTTCAAGTACATGCTAAAACTGTTTCATTGATATGGCTTCTAAAGCCTATTATGATATCCTATGCCCTGTTGCACTAGAAAAGCCTGCAGCTGTCTAAAGCTTAATTATGCATGAATGAAAGCCCAGATGCTTGGCCAATCATGCCTCAACAGGGTGCTATTTCTTTTTCATGTTTGTTTGAATAATAATTGGATAGATTTATATTTTCTGCTGCATGCCATTTCTTTACTACCTTACCATTTATTGCCACATTTGGAGTTATTGCTGTTCTTATATATATTTTCATTTTTATATGTTTGACTGCTAAGGCATGGTTTAAATTCAAAAGAAGCAATTAATGCATTTGTCAAATGTTATTAATTTAATTCCAAATCAAAAGTGGTGCCTATTCATACTATGTTACTCCAGATGGTTAGATGTTAAAATGTGAATATTTAAGCAGGGTCTGGCATCTGGGTTAAAACAAAGAAGGATCAGTGCCAGAGATCTAGAAAGAGAGGTTTGCACAGTCAAGTGATAGGTTAAACACCTGGTAGAAGATGTTAATAAAGACATTGAAATGTGGTCAGGATCATTGTTTAATTAAAAATAAAGGTTTTTTTGTTGGTTGGTATTATACAAATATGATCTTATGCTCTGAACTGCACGTGTATAGGTATTTGAGACAAGTTTATACTTTGAATAACACAAAGGTATTGCTGACATTGTTTGACAAATGCAGCTGTATTTACTGCAAATTTAATTGTTCATCACTTGCAGAGATGAAAGGATCAGTGTATTAAGTTCAAGATCCAGCCAATTCAGGCTGATTTGGGAACCAGCATACAGCATTATTAGAATTAACTTCCAAACCACCAGAAGAACAGAATGTTCTATAGCAATGCCCCCTCAAACACCAGAGAGTGCTAAGCATTGGCATCTCCACACACAAGAAGTTAGTGTAAGAAGATGTGTGTACAACTTGCCTTCCACCAACAAGGTGAATGACCTGACCAAATTACCTACTGGGCCCCCATGAGTTAGTAAAGGGGTCCATCTGTGTACAGTGATACAAGTACATTTATATAAACACACGTTTTACTGATTTCAAAGAATGAAAACCTCCACTCCACCTCCAAATATATGGTTAAAATACCCCATAAGTATTTTTTCTCTGTCTTGTCCCATTTTCATTAAAAATCCTGTCTAGGGTTGAAATTGGAAAAGCAAAGATGAATCTTGTCTTCACTCTGGCTTCCCACTTCAGAATGAATAAATGCCTAGATTGAAGATTACTTATAATAGTTGGAGATCTAGTTCCTAAATAGTCAAGGTTCAATATTTCAGTCAAGGCTGTTGCAAAGTTTTTTAGTATGTTAATAACAACCAATGAATTAGTTAAAATTACCCAGAATCCCATGTTTCAATTAAAATTTGTGTTTCAGAATGTATATGTGTACCATTTTGATTCATGCTTTAGTTGTTTTGGTTTTTTTTGTATGAGATAGGCATTTCCTACTGTGCCATGGTATGCCTTTTGTAAATTATGTTGAACTTCCAAAGGTTACTTCATGTCTTGGAATATAAACTGCCATCTGTTTGTCAACCATAATAAGCGAAAACAAGTTTGATTTTAGATTTTCTTCAACCTGATACATCTGGCATGTTATATAAAGAACAAGACAAGTACATTTTTCTTAAAACAAAAACACACTGCTGACTCTTGAGATTTAAGTTGATTTATTAACTTCTTGTGTGTGGAGATGCCAATTATATTGTTTAACAAATATAAGGTAAACCTTTCCCTTCTTGATGCAACAAACATAATGCTCTGACAAACCATAATCACAACAATGAAAAACTTAGCTAAATATCCAGATTACATTATACAATATTTCAGATGAAGCAGGATAAGTCAGAATGTAGATCAGAGCAAATAGAGTGTGTTTACATTACCCATGTGAACAGAATACATACCCAATTACATCCCATGCCATGCCAAAGCTCTCTTCCTTGCTGAGCCTACTGTGTAATACATTTGATAAATGAGGCATGGCACATTTTCTGGCAAAAGTATAATAAATGTACGGAATGAAGCTATAGGTAGTGAACAATACCAAGAGTATAATGATAGCCTTTAGATTCTTTTGAAAAAAGTATGCTGTTTACCTGGTTCTGGATTAACCATTTATGCTTTTTTACTGGCACAGAATATCTGCCATTGTTTACTGATCTTGATATGCATGGTAGCTTGGAAACTAAGCTAGTATATAATTTATGCAGCCTGCTTGTGGCCATGACCTAAATTTGTTCCTGATTACATCTCTTCTGTTTAAGCTATCTACGTCTGTCAACACAACTAGAGCCTTCCTTCCAGAATGTTTAAGGTTACTATAATTTTCACCAGGTTCAGTATGTCCAGCGCATTTCTTGCTAGTATGGGTCTTATTAATAAAGTTCAGGGAGGTAAGTGAGGGGCACCTTTTTCACTTCACACATCCAATCCTAAGCAGGTATGTATGAAGTGTGCACGTGTTCAAATAAATAAAGCAGACCTAAGCCCATGTTCACTTCCTGTCATTCCACCAAACATTGATTCCCCCTTCAGGTAATCAGGTTCTCATTTCAGTGTTGTGTATCATGCCTGAGAAAAATTAGGCTTGAATCAATAAAACAATGAATGGTACCATAACTTTAGATGAAAATTAATATAAAAGGTAATAAATACAAATCTCTACTGTTATTACTAAGTAAATTGATAACACTGTATATGTAATATAATAAAAAAAATATGTATCTGAAATATTAGAAAAAGATGAAAGAATACATAAAATTAGCTTGGCATGCCTGATGAGTGATGTGTGCAAGTGAAATTTTAGAAGACTGTATTTGTGAATTCATTTTAGCAGATAAACTTATATCTAAAAGAAAGTTGGCTAACTGTTTTTCAAATTTTCAAGCAGTTTTGAATAATGTGTGTTTCATTTCCAAATTTTGAATTGTGACCTAGGCTGTTTGTATTACTTTACTTCAACAAATAAACAAGAACTTAAACGCTTACACTGTTAAGCATCTCCAGCAGCAAAATCTCCACACTAATATTACTGAACCTATCCCTGTCTACACTGGCTTTCGGGTATTTAAATGCATCATGTATGCAAAAACAACTTCTGTTGCACACTTCTAATATGAAGTAGAATATTGGACAAGGAGCATGGAAAGCATTCTGTAGCCGACTGTGCAGACTCGGGACTTAGGCCCTATAATCTCAACAAATTATCTTTCTAAGATATATAAGAAATTGTCAGCTAGATTGGCTCTCAAATATCTATCAAAATTGAATTATCACTGACTAAAGTTAGCTATACACTGAGTGAATTTCATCCAGTCCTTAAAACCAATAAAATCCTTGATGAAGCTGATAAAATTCACTCCAGTGGGTAGCCCTGTCGGCAGTATCACATAACTGTATGAAGATGGCCTCTTCCCATCTTCACAATTTCCATCCAAGCACTTTTGGGAGTGAGAAAAGACCTGCAAGGATGAAGGAATTTGGGAACGCTGGTATCAGATTGTGCAGGCATTGGTACAGTCATTGTTGCACTAAGGAAACACCAATTTGAGATAGAAGTGGAGGCAGGTCATAGGCCGATGTTGTTAGCAGATGAGCAGTGAGGCACCAAATCATAAGCAGGTTAAGGGTAATAGACAAGCCAAGGTCCATACTATGCAGGCAGCTAGGTACAGTGTCAGTGAGCAGACTCTTGGTCAGATGTCTGGGCCAAGGTCGATAACAGAGGTAAACAGCAATCATAAACCTGACTGAAAGACCATTCAGCAATGAGGCTATGCAGAACTGTGGTTTAAATAGCCTGCTTGCTGCCAATGTCAGTGGAAAATGTGCACACGTTTACGCATCTGCTATGATGTCTGCACACTAATGCATATGCTTGCTAAAATGTGTGTGCAATGTTGCTTGTCTCTTCAAGCCTCTTTGCACTGAGACATGGGCATGCTTATGCACATGTGCATTAATATAATGGGTGATACAATGTTCCTGAAAGGTCTCCCGGCTGACATCCTTTGACAGGAAATCAAAGGAGCTGAGTGAAAAATTATCGGCCGAACAGTGACTGCAGCCAGTCAGCTACAGTGACATGCCCTGTGTGCTGCTGTCAGAATACAATAGCCACAGCAGGAGATTCAATCATAAGTGTGGATGGAGGAATCCACAGGCTGAATGAAAAAAATCTAATAGCGTATGTCCAGCTTAACCCAAGAATAACAAAATTTGGCTAGCATTAGGCTTTAATCAGAGATATCCACACAAATATAGCAAGGTCCATCTCTTGAGGGCATAAATGTGTAGTTTCTGTTTAGAAGTAATCAGTTATATGATGTTTGGATTTGTAAGCACATTGTAATCATAAGCCAAGGCTGGAAGTATACAAATTCAACTTGTATCAAGCAGATTTGCAACCGGTTAGAGTCATAAATAGGGATAAGTGAACCTGCCTGGGTTCTATTCATAGGATGTTTGTTAAATCCTGCTTGAAACACACCAAACCTAAAATTAGCAACAGACCCCACTGAAGTCTATGGGGGAGGGCAGATTTTGTTACTAAATAGTGAGCTGGAGCTGGGCGCTGCCATTAGGGTTATTTAACATAGCAAAACAAATTTTTTAAAAATACGAGAGGACTGGGTGAGGGTCTTTTTAATGTGACTTTGAGATTGACATGGAAAAAACACTAACCATTTAAATAATATGCTTAGAATATGCCTTTAAGCTGTATGCAATGTTACAGAACAGTACAGTTTTCACAGACATTGTCAGCAACACTGTATTCTGGCATCACATATTTTGTATGTGTAACTGTTTTCTTTACTTTTGCATTTAGATTGGCTTACATACAGCAGCGTACCATTCTGATTTGTATTTGATTTTTTTAAGCCTCTTATTTGTATTTTTGGCTGCAATACCAGTGGAAAAAGGTCACAACAGATCTAAAAGCTATAGGAAGGTTTACTCTTAAAATAAAGCTAAAGCTTTCCAGTTTAAACAAATTGGCCAATGACACAACAGTTTCATAGTTTAGTATGTGAGATTCTTTTTCATAGTACCACACTGCACACAAAACACTTGAAAACCTCAAACCCACATTCCCCAGACCCATCACTGTATTCCCAGTTATTCTTCCCAAAAATGCTAAATATAGACTTCAGGTATGTGTTTGGTAAAAATTGTCTAGTATCAGAACAGTACAGAAGCACGTTAAAAGGGAGCAAAGAGACATGGCACGTTTTATCTTGCAATAAAAATTGTCTAGTATCAGAACAGTACAGAAGCACTTTAAAAGGGAGCAAAGAGACATGGCACGTTTTATCTTGCAATAAAAATTAACTTATTGTCTGGGGGACTTAAGCCACAAATATGGTTCAGTGGATGGACAGTATGTAAGCAGCTTGACCACTGGCTGGAGCTTGCACATTAAGTGACGGGGCTTCTGGCTTGCCCTGCAGCCAGTGGGCTGTCTGATAGGGCCTTTAGTGCAACCAGAGGTTGCACCCCCTCTCTTTGTCTTTACCTCTGCTCTTGCCTGCCTTTTCAACCCTTGTTTCATGTTTGTCTTCTCTGACCCTTCTACCTCAGATGCTTGGTTAACATATGTGCCTTACATTTTGATGTTGCAATATTGCTCAATGCTGGCTGTCCCGAGTTTGTTTCCAAGTACTCTTGGATGTCTGCCGTCACTTGTCATTATGCAATACTCCCCTACTAGAATGCCCATGTGGTGGTATATGGATTCACTTAAGGGAATGGCTGGTCTCGGGCTTGCCATGTAGATATGTATACGGCACCTATCTCCGGTACGGTTTGCAGTTATGACACAGCCTTCTGCTGGAGACGCAAGGACCGTACATATCTCTAGGTACTTCTACTCCTCTTCTTTGTTGCTTTTCCTGTCTATTGTTGTATACTGTTTACAAAACTTGAAAAGTAATGGGATCCATGCTATAGAGTTATTGCCTACTTTTTGCATTGGCACTACGTACCTTGACGTGTACTGTATTGCTGAGTACTTGCAATATTTTTGCATGGATTTTCCTGTTTTATAAAATAAAGAATTAAAAAAAGAAATAGTGGTTTTCATTCAGGTACGTTTTCTATTTTGCAAGGTATGAGACAAGGGTGTCCACTATTCCTGCTTTTCTTTGCCCTCACCATTAAACTGCTAGCCCAGGTCATTTGACTGCAATGGGACATTACTGGGATAGAATTGTTGGGCACTCTTCAGGACAAATTCAGGAGACATTTTCCAATACCTCCAAATTAAGTACTTCCTCAAAACATCAATCAACAGCTTTTGAAAAGGCTTTATCAGATAATCATCAAGGCCTTGCTCTGATCTCCTTAGTGCATTACCTACAATGGTACAGATTACCCCTTCTTTCTATGTGTTAAAATGGGATAAATCTTTGCTAAACCCATCTCACTGGAGGCATTGATCCAGATATTGGCTACCACAGTTAAAAGCTTGGCTCATGTATTGGCTGTAGAAGGCAATTATAAACTTCTCCTTTGTTACCTGGTTTCTGGTATTGGCCCTATCTACCAATTGTTCTGCTTCCATGGTTGCCAGACTGCGTGATTATTTAGGCATATCTGGAGGGACTGGCCAAAGGTAAAATAATTCTGAACCAAGGTTTAACAGCTGCATTATACAGTTACAGGTGCATCTTTTTGCAAGGATCCTTATGAAGCTATTTTAAACAAAACCCCAAAGTATGGGTTGTAAAACAATTTAACTTCTTCAGCCACATCCTTACAGAAGTCAAAAGAGCAATAGCTTGGGCATGGAGACCCCGTACAATACCAGTTGTAGAAGTCAAGCACCAGATTTCTTAAGCTAGATGCATTTACTTAGTACTGTGCAAACTATACTATGAAAAAATATAGCAAAATTTGGTAGCCGTAGATTGAGCCCTACCTTCCCCCACCTTTCATAGGGACTCCTTGACCAAATTAACTTTTATCTGGGCGCTTTGCTGTTTTACCTTTTGGGATCAATGCCTGTGGTCCGTGGTCCACAGCTGGGGACGGTAATCTTAAATGGCAGCAACCTTCACCACCACCCCTTTCCCTTCCTTTCCTTCCCTTTAACCTACACCTTCTCTCACACCTTTTTTTCTTTGTTTGTGTTTGTCGCTGTTTCCTTATTCCTCCTCTTTTCAACCTGCTACTTTCTCTTTGCTTGGCTGCTTGAAGCCTGGATCTAGAACCCCAGACTACTCCGCCTGTCATCTGTTTCTCCACAAATTTCATAGTGGAAAATTAATTCATGATATCCTCAGATACTCCTTACAAAATCTTTAAATGTTTGGTTTATCATGTGTTGCAGACAGATGTGTTATTTTTTTAAGCTGTGTTGCTATACCCTGTGTAACTTATATACAGATATTTGAAATCCTCTTACATCTGTACTCTTTTATGTTTTAAAATAAATACTTTTTGAATGAAAAAATGTACTTAAAATATAAATAGAAACCATTTAAAAATATGAGCCCTTTTTCTATATTTCAGGTGCTTTTCAATATTTATTTAAAAGAAAAAAGTGTCCTTTTTGATGTTAAACTATTTGCAATTGTGGCTTTTTTGTGGCTTAATGAACTAGTATTATTATTTTTTTTTACACTTTTAAGCTATGGTTTAGCTATGCAAATGCCCCTGACAATTTTTGTTGACCAAATGCAATTTAACTTAATTTTGTATAAACTCTTTCTGGATTCATATAATCCCACTTCATTGCAGCAGAAACACAGCTTCTTTTATTTCTTGCTACTGCTATGTGGCTTTAGTAAGAGGCACACATTGAAAAGAGGCAGCTTGCAGAAGAATAAAACAATCCAAACTGGCTATGCCATAAAACACTTTCCATTATCGTATGAACTATTGACATGGGTTACCAATTCTATAATTTGATCTGTTTAACTTCTGCCTACAAAATCACCTCTTTGGCTTAAAATGTATTTTTACTTTTGCAGTCAAATTTGAGAAAACCTCTCTATACGTTTGTTATGTGTATCTATTGACAAAGCATGCCTAATAAAAATGTAAAAATATTTCTTACCTTTTTAGATGCTTTGTTGCAGCAGCCGAGATGGCTGATTCCAAGTTTTTCTCAGCACCTTCACAGTGGTCTATCCAAATAGAAAGACTTAGGACTGAAATTTGAGGATTGTGCTTCTCTTATTAACTTCATTAACATACAATGGATAAGCCAAGAAACCGTAACCCAATAAAAAGTAATTGAAACTGCAAAAAGCATTTACATATTTATTTAACTTATGCTATGTGAATGGGAACATGTAACAAATATAAACGATGTGTTATACCAATTTGACTGCGAAAGTGAAAATAGACTTTAACAGAAATATTTACTTTTTATTTATACCATTCACTTATTCGTGAAAGTAATCTTTTCCCATGCCATTTCCAAAATTAAGAATATTTAACAGTGCTGGGTGTTTATAAGATCTGACAGAGTCCAGTTTAATGCACATAAGATGGATCTTCTTGATGTTAAAGGGGAACTCTTCTTGGACGTTACACAAACTTCTTCTTATGTTATGAGCTTTGGTGTTTTGAGCGTCTTGATGTTATGAGAGCCTCTCAGCTGCCCTTACAGCAGCTTTTTGTTGGTCCTCTAGGCGGTGTCCTGAGTCAGCCCAAAAGCCAATTAGGAAGGACTAGGGAGGGTGAGCAGGAGGGCTAAGTATTTTATAATCCTCTCCCCTGCCCCTCCCAATCTGTCAATTCCATTTATATCAACATAGCTTAATATTCTTATATATTACTGTCTGATAAGCACTAAATTATTGTGTGTCATGCCATTAGCTTTAGATCAATCCCAAAATGTGTTGGAATTATGGCTGGCCCAGGAGGGTTAATGTGGCTTGACAGGCATCTTACCATTGTAACTCACCCATAACTGATGTGTGCATTTCTCTTGATGAGATGCAGCTATTCGTGCTATTGATTTTACTATATCATTCTCAGATTCAGAGTTATGAAAATGTAAGTGATATTGGGACTCACGTTTTATGGCCGAAGTTGAACTAAAGGTCAGTTAGTTCTAAATTTGCATTATTTGTGGATGATACCTTGCTTTTTTTTGGACGGATACACAGTCTTCTCTGCGTACTGTCATGGTACATCTGTCAGATTTTTCTATATATTCTGGCCGTTTTGTTAACTGGGACAAATCTAAACTGCTTCCCATATATCCTTTAACAAACCCACTGTCAGCTGATCTGTCTTGTATTCCCATATGTTCCCGAATCACTTATTTGGGTATACAGTTGTCTCCTCAATTGGCAGATTATGCTACACTTAATGTGCTCCCACTACCAAGATACTTTAGATCTCAACGGGATGCTTGGCTTAAATTGCCCCTTTCAGTGGCTGGGAGAGTCAATCTTATCAAGATGATCTGGATGCCGCAATTATTGTATTGTTTGCATAATTCGCCAATTTGGTTCCCTTCTAAAATGTTTAGGCAAATTGACAGTATATTCAGGGACCTTATTTGGAAACAAAAGCAGGCTGGATTGAAATTGGCGACATTACAAAGACCTAAGGATTCAGGAGGTTTAGCACTTCCTAATCCCTGGCTTTAATTTCTTGCCTCCCAACCAAAACATTTTTCTGTCTAGGAATGTGAGGTAATGCAACTACAATCGTTCCGTTCTCTCCAGTATCTTTTTGATAGTTATAATCCTTTGGGCTCCATGGAGATGGATTTGCCCTGTAAAAAGTTTTCCCACCTTGCCACAGTTAGTTTTAATACGACGTGTATGGGAGACGGCTAAACGACTTTTTACTCCAGGTCTTGCTATATATACCCCGATTTGGAACAATGGTAGGCTTCCAGATCTCCTCAAGTTGAAGGGCTTCAAGAACTGGTGGTGGGTGGGGGGGTGTGCAGTCGCTCAGCTATATGTTGATAACACTTTTTGTTCCTTTCAACAATTGCAATCCCAATGTGGATTGCCCCTTACTGCTTTCTATCGATATTTGCTTAGACATGCTTTGACTTCTGACTGACAATTTGGTAGTGCTGCTCCAGATTTCCACTCAACACCGCTTCTGGATACCCTGGTTGCTGCTTGCAATACTAAGGGTATTATTTCTTGTGGATATATCTGTCTATTAACTAATTCAACATTACAATCACCTCTTAATTCAGGAGTAAGTGGGAGAATGATCTAGGCCCTATTACAGATGGTGAATGGAGGGGAGCAGTGAGTGCTGTCCTATTGGTGTTCTCATCCACTTCCCATAGACTTACTCAACTTTTTATTTTACACAGGGCATATCGCACCCCAGAGTTCCTGTTTAAAATAGGTCATAAGGACGATCCTTCATGTCCAAAATGTGGCTTTCACCAAGGGTCACTGATGCATCTATTGTGGAGATGCCCCAAACTGGTTCGATATTGGGGTGCAGTGCTTAAGATCATTCATTCTGTTTTTGGCATATTGCTAAATAACACACCTAGAGTATGCATACTAGCAATTTTTGATGCCTCCTTGAAAATTGGTTATACATAGAGCCTTTTTTCCTGCTAGACGAGTAGTGGTGAGGAAATGGATATTCTCCTCCTCTACATCATTATCAGAATTGATCTCTGAGTTAGATCAGATTGTAATGTATGAACGCATTACCTATCAATATAGAGGGATAGGAGGGGATATGTTTTCCTTACTTTGGTCTAGATGGTTACAATACCGTGCACAATAAAGGTCTTTTTGAATCTTTTTTATAATATCATCAGTCAGACACATGAGTGAAGTGTATGAGCTTAAGATGTAATTTGAACACTATAGCTGTGCTCTAAATGTGCATATGGGCTTAGGTTAATTGATATCAACGATCTAGTTCTTTGATGGATATATATATATATATATCCGGTGGATGGTATTTTTGTTTTTTTGTTTATTTGTTTGTTTGCCTTTGGCTGTTGACTTTTCCTTAAGGGTAGCCATAAAAAGGTTATGAGGTTTAGTCTGGTACTTCATTTCGGTAATTAGGGCTAAGGACTATAAATCTCAATGACCCAGATTAGCAGATATCTGTTTTCTTGGAATGTTGAGATGGCCTAAACAAAATGTAAAACCCATCAGTGTTAGAGCAGCCTGTTGATTCGAACGAAGAGTTTCAGCAAAATATGGTGAAGATGGAATGTTCAAAATAATATTCAGGTGCTATGACTTCATTACCAACACACCCAGCACTAGGATTTCCACGGTAACTTGATTTGTGTAAAGGACAAACTTCAAATGCACTGTGAGTAGAATAGTATTTTAGTTATGTGTGAAACGAGTCGAGACCGGATTTTCAGGATGACTTTGAGTCTGTGTAATCTTGGTTCGGATTTTGTCTCTCACCAATGATTGGTTGTCCAGGTGGGATAAAAGGGGAAGGATGGAGCACGATGGGTGCTCTGGCCTAGGACTCAGAAAGCTGTCTGAGGGAGCGGCCCTTTGGAAAATCAACTTTATGAGTAAAAGGTTTCTGGAAAAGCTTTTGTTTTGTGAGGTGGCTGGGAGAAACTCACCACATGTTAGAGAGGAAGTCTGTCTGTTTACTTAGTGCCTGGATGGCATGGATTTATTTTCTGTTTTTTTGTTTTTCATATTGCAACATTTTAATAAAAAACTAACTGGAAGTCAGATTTTAAAGAACTTTGCTGCCTGGACTGCCTTTTTCCTAGGTAAGGCGATCCCACACCCCACATTGCTGATTGACAGTAATAACAAGTGCTCTGTGGCTGACTAAATCTGGCTAACAAACTGGCAGAACTAACTGATTTAGCCAAGATACAGTATTTGGAAAGGGTTTTTTTGCAATACATCGCACATTCTAAAGAATCCATATCCACATAAAACATTGAAAGGTACACATTAATAGGTAGCATGAAATTGAAACAAATGATGTGCACTTCAGATGTAATACTGTAAAACTTCTGTTTTATTTAACCACTTGCTGTCCGTCCATTGTAAAAAAAACAGACGGACAGCACTGCAGCATTTTTTTTGCTGCTCGCGCGCACCCCCTAGCGGGCGGGCATGGGCAGAAAAGACCCAAACAATGCAAACACCCGTTACCGGGTGTTTCACATATAGACGATCGGCGGCTCCATAGCCCACCGATTGTCTATATGTGCTCATTTTTTCATGCCCCCCACGGCCGCCACCATTTTTTTGCCCCCCCCTGACCACTCACCTTCAATCCCGGGATCCGCTGCCCCATCTGCGGCCCGGGATCGGGTCGGGAGGGCGTCAGGAGGAAGAGGAAGGGAGATCAGCTCCTTGCTGACCTCCCTCCGGGCTGTGAATGCAGAAGTGATGTGTGTTACATCACTTCCGCATTCACCTGTCAAGTCATCTGGCTGCTATAGCCAGAGAAAAGAAGCTGATGAAGCAGATCTCTGCTTCATCAGCTTCTTTTGGGGTCCACAGGTGACATTAGGGGTCCTAGGGACTCCTAATGTCTCCATAAAGAGGACCTGTCAGTGTGCCTTTGCTATTATATATTATATATTATTATATATCCCCCTATATAATAGCAATAACAATAAGTGCAAAAAAATATATGTATAAATAAAAAATAAAAATAAAAGTCACATATAAAAAAGTTTAAAAAAAACCCCCAAAATGTTTAACTCCCCCACCCCCACGTTTACGCAGATATAAACGTAAATACGCGTCCGGTGCACCAGCGCGCAAAAACGACAATTGCGCTACACACGTTACATATCGCCGTGAACGTCGCAGTGAGAGCAAACATTTTAGAGCCATCAATCACTGATAACACTAAACTGATGAGCGGTAAAAGCTTTTAAAGTGTCGCCTATGGCCAATTTTGGGTATTAGCGTTTTTTGAGGTTTCGCGCGTGCACGCAATTTTAAGGCTTGACATGTTTGGTGTCTTTTTACCTGACGTGACCCCGTCTTTTATATTTTACCAAAAAATTGGGTAATAATAAATGTTTTATCATTTAATATAGGGTAAACAGTTTTATTTTTAATTTCGGTAATTTTTCCTTAATATAGTAAAAAATAAAAACCCCGGTGGTGATTAAATACCACCAAAAGAAAGCTCTATCTGTCCTCAAAAAATGGTATAAAATTAATTTCAGTACAGCGTTGCATGACGGAATAAATGTCAGTCAAAGTACCGCAGCGCTGAATACTGAAAAATGGCCTGGATGGGAAGGGGGTTTAACACCTCGGATGTCAACTGGTTAATACATGAATTTCCTACAATGCAGCCTTTAGGTATCATATAAACCTGTGCAACCTCAGGACCCACATTTGTCCTTTGTCATTAAGTCGTGACCCAAGTCACACTGCAATGGATCATACGGCATTACGGTACTGCGTGTTCCAGTGCGGGCGATCGAACTGTGAGCGGGAGGTGCTTTTGGGGTGCCATTGAAATGAATGGCAATGCAACACATCTCCCACACCAGAATGTGTAGTAGGTGCGATTACATAGCTTCTTTGAATGTCACAGAAGGGGGAGCCCGTCCACCCATGGCGATCAGCTTACCGGAGCAGGTTCCTCGTCCAGAAGACGGAGGGAGCTTACTTTGTGCTGATAAAACACTCATGTGAAACAATCTTCACAGCATGTAATACCACAGCCTGCTACTGGAGGGTGATGTCACTCAAAGTTAACTTGCTGAACACACACACGCAGATATAAATCTTGCATACAATCTGGTGCACACTGAGGGCTATGTAGCAGGCAAGCGATTAACAGACACTTCTATGATTCCTCAAGCTATGCTACAAGCTAGAATCCTTGTGTTACCACTTCCCCACTACTCACACACACCAGACACACAACTCACGGTAGTCTGTCACCTCCTGCAATTCGTCACTTTAAGTAAAGGGTCATGGGCATTATAGTGCATGCTAAGCTTCAGCCATTTTTAATAATTCTAACTCTAAATCTCTTAAAACATGATCCCCATGGTTGACTATAAGCACCATTTGAACTTAGACCACTCCTTGCTCTCACTTTAAAGAATTAAGCGTTCTGTGGGGGTGCGGGTCCAGATCATTCTCTGCACACTTTGTTCTTTTTTCATCCTTTTCTATCAGGCTTCGAGTCTACTCTTTATTTTTCTGGCACATTACGTCTTCTTCCCCATACCCCTCCCCCCTTTCC
>NW_017306308.1:954331-996063 GCF_000935625.1 Nanorana parkeri
TCTTTCTTTTCCCCTTTCATGAGTATTGTGTGAGCTGAGAGTGACCTTCCTTGTGTTCCTGTGTTATATGTATTTTAGTTATGAATAAGGTCTCTCCTTCTTGGGTTGGGACCAAATTGTTCCCTCAACAGGGGAGATGGCTGGGAACAGCCTCAGGAGCACTTTTTATTTTACACTATGTGCACTATACTTAATGACCTGTCACATCTGGTCCCTTTCTCCTCAAGAGTTACTGCGTATGTCTTGATCATTACTCATGATTACGTTGGTAATTTGCCTGCTTCCGTCCTTTTAGCCTTACCTTTATATTGATGTATTTGTCTGGGTTGACTCGAACATTGAGCCCATCGCTATATGCAATCAATTGACAAACCTTTAACACTGTCAACTATTTTTGCTTTTGGTTTTTATTTCTTCTAAGTATGAAGACAGTCATTTCTTCTCCATAGCCTGTATTTCATTAGATTTATTTTTTCATTTATACAAGCTAGTTACTTCACAATTCATCATCATAAACAAGCATCTTTGTGTACTTTTACAAATCATTAAAAGCAATACTTTAAGTATTATGTTATTAACATTTAGCAATTGAAATTCATATGTTACTTATTGCACAGCTAGTGACAATGACCTTTAGAGAAGCCACAATTTAACTTTTTACAGATACCCTTGAAAGACTGGTGGGATTAAATCAACAGAAATAGTCACAGCAAGAGTCATTAAGACAATTAAATTCAGTCCTGTCACATTTCTGTTAATTTTTTTTTAGTTGCTAGTAGGAGTTATGAATTCACATTAGGTACAACAAAGTATGGTCATTATTGCAATTATATGTATTCTTGTCAGGATTCTTTCACTTTGCTGTGAAAATATCAATTTACATGAAACTGAAATATCTTTAATGCTTTGGGCAAATTGTCAACAGATCTTAATTTAATTAAGAACAAAATACATCTAATGTGTGCTATTAGCTAAAAGAGTTTCTGACTGTAAAATATGTATGCTGTTAAAGAAGCACATAAAGCCAGCTGAGATTCCTTTAATAATTAACTCAGAAACAAATATAGTATTCATAATTTATTTCTAAAGATTGTTGGCAGAAAAAATAAATCTAAAAGAATTCTAAGTTCAATGAAATTAGTTTACACTGCTAGAAATGATGTCAACATAAGTGAGAGTTGAAAAACTTAACACAAATCTTTTTATTTTTGAAAAATCTTTTTATTTTTGAAAAATCAAGTCGTTGAAACTTTTTTTATCCATTCTGTTAATAAAATGTACACAATTATTTAATTCCTAAAGCCCTGCTTTACAGATAGCAATTATAGCTGTTAAAACTGTTGAAATGTTAAATATGTGTTTTATTGCTGTGATCTTGTCATGATGGTAAGGAAAAAGCTCCACATAAAACATAGGGGTCTATTCACAAAGCTGCCGAAGGATCTGGCCGTAGCTTCGGCCGATCCTTCGGCTGGCTTCGGCCCTCAGGAGAACCGAGGGGTGCTGAACAGGCTATTCACAATAGCCCTACAGCTCCCAATCACGGCCGAGCAGCTCAGTCGAGCGCTGAGCCGTGCTGAAAGCCGAAGCTGGCCGAGCGGCCGGCCATTGGCCTGCCGACAGCCTGCTTCTGACAGCTGGGCGGAGCCAGCCGCGATCTTACGGCTGGCTAATGTTCGGCTGATCCGAAGCCACACGAAGCAAGCCGATGTACAGCTGATTTCAGCCGATGTACGGCTGAAATCAGCCGTACCAGCCTGAAGTGAATAGCCGAACAGTGTTCGGCTCACTTCACTTCTGATCGGTCATTCACTCGGCTGCCCTCGGCAGCTTTGTGAATAGACCCCATAGTTGTGTTGATCAAAATCTATGACAGATGGACAGTAATATAATTATGTTGGAATCCATGATAATGGAGCATAGAGTTACAATTATGTATAAAGAGGAAATAGAGAATATGTTACATTTGTTTTTGACAAGACTTTATAGGGCTTAGTACATACCATTTATTACCACTGAATCCGGTCTTAATATATTCATGACAATGGTTTTCTACATAATAATAGACATGTGCACTGCCAAAAAATTTGTTTAGTTTCGTTTTGTTTTAAATTCGGATTTGTGTTATTTCGTTTTTCGGGATTCGGGTGTGAAAGTCAAATCGGATTTGGAATTCGGATTCGGACGAAATTCGTTAGCGGTAGTCGTACGAACGTTCGTTTCGTTTTCGTTTCTTATTCGTTTCGTTTATTCGTTCGTTCGTTTGCAGCAAAGTGACATTTGAGGGGGAAAAATGTTTTTCTCTTTCTCTAATGTCACTTTGCTCCAACGAGCTAAACAAATAAGAAACGAAAACGAAACAAACGTTCGAACGAACTACCGCTACCGAATTTCGGAAACGGAAATTCGGATTCGTTTGCATTCGTTATATCTGTAATTCGGAATTCGGATACATCCGAATGTCCGAATTTCGCACATGTCTACATAATAATATAAATCAGTCCAAAAAACAAAATCGAGCTAGGGCAGTATATGCACTAGTTGACCCAGCTGCATTAATTAAATGTGTTTAAAACTCCTCACAAAATGTATCCATTTTGTTCATTAAGATTTACAAAACTATTATTGTGCTTTAATTTGTGTAAATTATGTTCATTTTAGGTTTCTTGGATGTTGTTTTCATTTTTGGAAAAAGAAAATTATTGCTGCGTTAAAGATCAGAAGGTTTATGTGATTGTCTGGGGTTGATAAATACAATAGAACAATGTCCTACATTTTTAGAGTTTCTTTTCAAATTAAAATTCAGATGCACCCAAATTGCCAAATTCGTAGGAATCTAAAAAATGTTTGAATGAAATTCCTCCAAATTTTGTTACAAACTAAACTAAATCGCCCATGTGACTTTTCTCTGGCCAATCATTTTTTTTTGGCTGTTGGGGGTTGTATTACAGGCATAGTCATGTGCCTTCCTGTTGTAGAGTAGAGAGTCGATCAGAGCAGTAGCAGAGCACACAGTGTCTGACTGCTTTTTTGTCTTCTAACGCCGAGCACCTACTAGTCACCGGCTGTTTCAGGACTCCACTTGCCCCAGAACCACCTGCACAGCTGTAACTGATAGTGGCGGTACCATAACCACCTTTACCACATCCACTGCCAGTAACATAGTGATACCTGCTATATTTTACGGCAGAGGTCAGGACAAAGCTGCAGATGGTTTTCTCAGTGCACATCTATTAGTGACGCCAAAGAGGGAGATTCTGTGTTTTCAGGAGGTAAATGGTCAGGCTCATATTGCCACCATCGCTGTTACTGCACAGCTGCATTGCTAGCAGCTGTGCAGTAATCAGTGAGCCTGTTCCTGACACATGTCAGCAGGGAGAAGAGGGAAGTCAGCAAACATCAGGAAAATATATTTCTGTCATTCCTTCAGTGGAAGATTTAGAAATAGGATTACCTTTCCTTTTTCTAGATGAGGTAGACCTTCCACCCTCTGGCAACGACAGCCCACCAGAATTTGTAGTGCCTCAGTCTCTACCTGTGTACTCCCCTGACAAGTCATCTGCCCCACCTGCCTCTCCATTTATTGTTGGAGTCTTCCACCCAGGAACTTAGCACTGCCACTACCAGTTCTAGGTCCCAAACCTTTTCAGTGGCCAAGATACCAAAGATGTTTAGGAATTCTCCTGCACTACCTCGGCCAGAGACCACACCAGAAGCCACAGGCTACAACATGAAGAAGAATGAAGTTGCTCCATTAGGGCAAGGTGAAGATGAAGAAACCGCTGTAGTGGAAGAATGTTCATCTGCCAGTGGCAAGGTTAGCCGCCATTCTAAAATTTGGGACCATTTTGTCCAAATTGGTGATGGGTGGCTAGCAAAATGTTAGCTGTGTGGCAGGGAGGTCAACCGAGGAAAAATCTTGGGTCATCTGACCAATAGTGGCATGAATCAGTACATGCGTGTTTGCCACAAGGCAGTGTTGCTAAGGGAGGAAAGTGATATGGCTTCTCAGCCAAGCACTCCAATGCATTTCACCTAGGCCACTCTTGAAAATCAATAAAATATATATTAAACCTAAAATGTTCAAGTACAAATATCCATTAAACACTTATAACAGTGACAATCACACACTCACAATCACTTCACTACTGACCTATGGAGTGCTCCAAGTGGCCAGCATGCCTTGCTCTCTTTGATGGCACATTGGTGGCAGCCCAATGTGTCAGAAGACATACCACCAACCTCAGGGGCAGGAAGAGCAGCAGCCAGTGCTGTTTCCAAACTGCTCCTTCCTCCTGCATGCTGAGGTGATGGATGAGTAGCACACCTCACATAATATTTTACAAGCACCGCAAAGAAGGTGGCACCGCGGCTAGGAGAGCAGGCAAGGCAGTAAGGCCAAGATGGGCTTTGTAGTGCCAGAGGGTCTAACATGATGAAGGCTCTAAGGGATGTTAGAGTTGTGGAAGTGTTCTGCTCAGCCCATATGTTTTATCTTGTGGTAAGGGCTGCTTTTGTTGAGGACAGTAGCTCTGGAAGGCTGGTTACACTACTAGAGGCATGTCAGAAGATAGCTGGCCACTTCTATTGTAGTGTGAAAACAGCCATCTTCTCAAACAGGAAAAGAAAAAGGCAGGCCTAGTGGAGCACTGCCTCAAACAAGATTTGGAAACGAGGTGGAATGCCACCTTAGCTATGCTGGAGAGTCTTGAACAGCAGAAGGCCATTCATGCCCTGGTATACAAACATTACATTGGCATAGGAAAGCCCATTAGTTGGGGTGGATTGATTAGTGATGCTGGCCTCCATGTGTGATACTCGGATCAAGGGCAAGATGGCTTTTGGTTTGCAGGGTGTGTGACAGGGACAAATAAATAGTAATTCCAGTAGAGGATGAGAGGAATAAGAGGAGCTTGAGAAGTGTCAGTTTGATGCTCTCTCATCTAGCGCTAGCACTGCTCAGTGCTCCGGAGCAGCTGCTATTTGGGCTGAAGTAATAGACAGCTTGGTTGGACCCACTAGAGTGCCTCACAGGAATTAAAACACAGCACAAGATATGGTTGAGGCTTACCTTTCTGACCCAACATTGCATCCAACCATTGATAACTATTCTGGCATTCTCTGTCTCTGTTTTTCTCTGTGTCTCATTTCCTCTTCTTTCCCAACCATTTGCTGGAGGGGCTGTGGAGTTGTGCGATCCTACTCCCACATTTGATGGTACTGTCCTCACATACTACAGTTTTGGACCAATGTAATAAGTCTCATATTATACATCACTGGCAAACATATTAACATATTGCCCTAAACCCCTGGTCCTGTTTATTTCATTGCTCTGAAGAACCCATATCAGCCTACAAAGGTTCTTTCTTCATGGTTTTCCACATGAAGCTAAACTACTCATTCCTTTGTACTGGAATTCGCCAACTATAACCTTGATTGCAAAATGGTTCCTTAAAATTGACCATACTACTCTGATGGAAGAACTGACATTCTTACTATACTGTTGTGCTAAATATGAAGCCGTTTGGCATAAGTGGAGTCACCTCAATACTTGCACACTGTTTCCTAATTTTTCACCTCTTAACTATAGCTATCTTAGGATGTGAAAATTAGGCCTCTGAAACATTGGTATTTTCTGTTGTATGATGACTATGGAGTCCATGTCCATTCTCCTTCCATCCTTCCTTCCCTCCCCGTACTTAGCCTATGTTACCCTTTCACCTCCTTTTTTCTGGTTTTGCTGGACTTTCACTGCTCTCACTTCCTTCTCATTGAAAGTGCTAAACTATACAAATATTGCTTGTTATCATTGCTCTGTGATTTCAACTGACATGGTAATGCTCTTTTTGTTTCTTAAATACTTTTTTTGGTTTTATACCTGACAGAAGTGAGAAGCTCACTGTTGATATGTTACCTCTGTTGTATTTAAAAAAAAAACATTTTTCAAAAGATAAAAATTTGAATAATAGTAAGAAAAAACAATGATTAAGTTAATTTTTAATTAAAGAACCCCATCCAAATGTATCTGAATTCAAAATGAAAAATTCGGATTGATCTGAACCAAAAAAACAAAACATTTGGATTAATCCGAACCTAAAAATATAAAATCCTAATCGATCCGAATTCCAAATAATGAACCAAATCAAATTTCAGATCCCCAAAAAATGCAAATTGAAACAAAACTAATTTTTTGAGCCTTCACATTTCTATTGGTTTTTGTTTGTTAAACTAAAAATATTTATTTTGACATATTTTGACAAATGAGTAGACTGTTTTTTTTAAAACTAAAGTGTCTTCCTAAGACACTTGTTACAGTGAGGTTGATTTAATGAAGGCAAATAGATTGTTTGCTTTGCAAGGGAATGTGCACATTGCAGGGGAAGTTTCCATAGCTTGGTGAATAGGGTAAAATTTCACTTTGCAAAGAATACTCAATTATGTGCAATGAAAAACTCAAACTAAACCTTAAATTTTACATTCACCCTAAATTAAACACATAACATTTCCCTTAAAATTGATAACAAAGATGATTAACAGTTATCCTCAACCTTAAATCATTACTTTGAATTAACATTATCATACTTTTTAAACCCCAACGCTATCCCTTAAAGCCGGCTGGCTCCGGCCACTTGCAGATTCAGATCAGCGTCCCTGGTTACCAGGGATGCCGTTCTGTCATTACACTGAGAACCCGTCGGAGCCGCAGTGACATCAAAGCGGATCCGCCGAGTTCTGTGTGTAATGACAGATGGGCGTCCCTGGTTCCCAGGTAACCAAGGATGCCCATCTTTCATTACACTGCGGCTCCGCCGAGTTCTGTGTGTAATGACAGATGGGCGTCCCTGGTTCCCAGGTAACCAAGGATGCCCATCTTTCATTACACTGAGAACCTGGAGAAGCCGCTGTGATATCACAGTGGCCCAGGCCGGGTTCTCAGTGTGTAATGACAGCGGACGCTGTTCTGTCATTAAGATGAGAGCTTAGCAGAGTGGGCTTTCATATCACTGCCAGCTCTCCTAAGCTCCCATCGTAATGACAGATGTCATCTGTCATTACGATGAGAGCTTAGGAGAGCTGGCAGTGATATGAAAGCCCACTCTGCTAAGCTCTCATCTTAATGACAGAACAGCATCCGCTGGTTACTAGGTAACCAGCGGACGCTGTTCTGTCATTAAGATGAGAGCTTAGCCGAGTCAGCTTTCATATCCTCGCCGGCTCCGACAAGCTCTCATTGTAATGACAGCTGGTCCCGGCCAATAGAAAACAGTTGGGTGGAGCTAACTGTCACTGCTAGCTCTGCCCAATAATTTTCTATTTTTTTTAAACTTTTTTTGACTGTTTCTCTATTCTGCTCGGTACCACCAGAGGTACCGAGCAGAATAGCCGAACCGATTGCCGCTCAGCGGCATTTAGCTATTCACTCACTGCTGTTCGACATCTATGAGAATAGGCCGAACAGCAGCGAGTAGCCTGTCGGAGGTTCGGCTCAGCTTTTCCAGATGTTGGATCGGCTGAGTTGAACTCCTCCTGCACTTCAGGTCGGCTGAACATTCTGAGCATGCTCGGCGACCCGAAGCCACCCGATATACGACTGATTTCAGCCGATATACGGCTGATATCAGCCGTACAAGCCTGAAGTGAATAGCCAAACAGCGTTCGGCTCACTTCACTTCGGGTTGGTTATTCACTCGGCTGCCTACAGCAGCTTTGTGAATAACCCCCTTGGATATATCAGTGTTACTTGAAGAAATCAGTGTTATATCAGACTTGGATCTTTTATTTGTTACAAGAAAAAGCCAACTGTGAATCAAAAAACACTAAACATGTTGATCATTGATATTGTCATTTTGTTGTAAATCTGTAAGAGAAACTATAATATTCAAAACATCTATTAGGCCATTCAGTCTAATCCTGCTACTGAATTGACAAATTAATGGGACACATGGTTCAATTTTTAGGCCTACCCTAAAGTGAGTTATTCTTACCATGCACGTCTGTGTATGTTAATGCCCACAGAGATTTTCTGTTTAGAAAATGTTCGTGCTTTCTTCATGTCCCTTCTGTTCATTACCCAAGTTGCAAGGCTTATAGCAGCGAGTGCAAGCTTTGGGGATTATTATTATACAGGATTTATACAGTATAGCGCCAACAGTTTGCGCAGTGCTTTACAATATAAGGAAAACATTACAATCACAATACAATTCAAGACAAGATGGTAAGGTGGGTCCTGCCTACAGTCTAAAAAATTATTTAGATCCTTTCACTGGGCTTTACACATTTCTGCAAATGGTTCTGAAATCCACATATTTATACACAAAATCACAAAGAGGATTAACAAAATATAAGTATTTAAAAAAATGACAACAGTTTTTTTCTAGACTTATGTTAGTGGTAAAGGCTGTTGTGAAGGTTTAGTCTATAGAGATAGGGATCAGAGGAGTGGTTGTGGTAAGTAAATCAAAGATAAGCTCCAGGCACAATTCTCACATCGTGGGTGTCCAAATATCAGAGAAGTAATAAAAAGCAACTATTAGTAAAAAAGCCATTTATTTTGACACATTTGGATGATAATGGTTACTGTAAATAGGATATATCTATATATGCCTGCAGGAGGCGGATTGCCACACTCCATCCCCTAGGTCAGGGATAGGCAATCTCCTGCCCTCCAGCTGTTGTGGAAATACAAATTCCTGAGGTTTGCAAGACACACTGATAGCTACAGGCATGGCTCCCAGAGGTAGAAGCATGATGGGATTTGAAGGTTCACTGCAGCTGGAGGGGCGGAGTTTGCCAACCCCTGCCCGGGTGATGAAGGCATCTGACACATATGTTATGATTCATTCAAAAGGATACCATCCTGGAAAATAATATACTGGTTGCCAAAATGTAACATGTATGCAAATTAAAATATTAATAGATTTGGAAAACTCTATTTGAGAGGGTTTGGACACCCCCTTGGCCACTCCTCAGACCTTTTGATTGGTCAGATCATTTCTGTCAACACCCACTTCAGTTACTAGAAAAGAGGTGGAGCTCCCCCTTTACAATCAAAACAAAGAACATCTGTCAAGAGAATTATTTCTGGAGACCCAATCTCAAATCAGGTTTATGCTCCATCATCTGAACTCTGCTGAAACCCAGACTTCTAGCGTTGGTGTACATACATTTAATTCCTCTCTTTTTGTGGGACATTTAATTCCTCAGTACGCTGAGGAAAAGCACAGTTCAATAACAAGCCCCTTATGTGACAGCACTTCATTGGTGACAAGTCCTTGTTAAGGAGACATAAGATAAGACTATTCAGGTTGGTGAAGTAAAATTGATGTAACATCAGTGGAAACAGCTATTGAGAGTTTTTGTCAAAATAAACCTGTTTAGTTACAACTAGGTAAAGGATGTACACAACTGATTATTTTAATTGATGAAACATCAAAGGGATCACGACAGTGGAGCCAGGGGCACATGGTGGGGGTTGTCGGGAGGGGGATGAATGTTTGCCAGCCAGTGGACAAGATCCTTACAGTCACCCAAATTATTTCCAGTGTAAAGCGGACAGTCGGTTATACACATGTAAAGAGACACTTAGTGGCTATAGTCTGCTTACAGGGGCCCTCCATAGATCAGCAGCAGCAAAATGGAAAGGAAAACTCCACTTTTCTTAAGAAAAATAATATAGCATATAACATTGCTAAATAAGCCATTTGTATGTTAATGTTATTGAAAAAAATGCCTTTCCATTTCAATTTGAAGCCACTGCCATTTTGTAAAACTTTTTTTAAATTCCCTTGAGCATTTCTACACCTTATACAATGTTCTACGATATTGATGGCGTTCTGAATGGCTGGCCAGCTTCGGCTTTTACCTCCGCTCAGTCGAGCCAAAGCATATGCCTTCGGGTCGACTGAGATGCCCAGCCGACTTCGGGAGCTGTACGGGCTATAGCGTATAGCCCGTACAGCAGCCCTTCGGTTCTACTGAACCGAAGGGGTCCTGGGGCCCAGGCTAGCCGAAGGATCAGCCGAAGCTATGGCTAGATCCTTCGGCAGCTTAGTGAATAGACCCCACAGTGTTCATGACACAAGATGGAGAGATGCAAAGTAACATTGTTACTTTTATATCTACTTTTTTATTCATCTGCAGATCAAAGGGATGAGCTTTTTGACAAGATATTTTTATTAAAAAAAGGTGTTCCTGTTAAACCCCTATTAACTCTTTATTTAGCCCTAATTAAGTCCTTCATTCCCCTTCTCCCCCTTAACTATATGTTCCTGTAATTTTTTTATTTCTATTTTTCTAATCCTAAATATTTAAACTTCTTTTGTTTACTTTTGTTCATTAGGTTTTTTTTAGTGTTGCATTAAAAAATGCAATATTAAAAGAAAAAAAAGCCCTCATCTAATTTGTAAATAACAATGCAATGCTTTGTACCAGAATCAATATTTTAGTGCCATTTTAATTTTGTATTTTGTCATTGGATAGCACCTAATTATGCTATGACCAGATAAAGCAAATGCATGAATTAGTATGTAATTCTCTTATTGATACACAGCATGCACTGCAAACCAAGTCACACATATCTAGTTTCGAGTAACCATATTCTGTTATTGCTGTTGCATGCCATGATAATGAGAATAAAATTTTAATAGCCCATTAATGCTTTGTGAAACCATAGTTACATATAGCTGACATGATTTATAATGTTCCATATCACCAGCTGTAAAATGAATTTCTGATGAAAAATGTAATAGTGAATGTAAAATAAAATGCCTTGTCACACAACACAGTTTATTGATATTATGTATTTTGCTGATAAATTTCTGGCGATGATTTTATACTGCACCAATGTAAGCATGCATTTTTTAAAAGAAAAAAAGGTTATTTTTTAAATCATTTTTATTTTGTATATATACAGCGAACATTTAGATCCATTTTCCCTCATACTTTTATCACATTACATGCTTGTTTTCTTGCAATCTTTGGTGCACTTCTAACCTTGGAGCCTTACTTTTTTGTGGTTCCATGCCTGAAATGCATACCAGTGCTGCATTAGCCTCTGAACGGAGTGTTACCAGGCCCTGTCCCAGTATTAAAGAGAAACAAACAGGGTTATTCACTAAAGGGTGATGAGTTTGAAGAAGGCAGGAGAAGTGAACAATCTAGGACAACATAGCTGAACTGAAGATTGAGCAGAATTAGAGAATTTTTCCAAATCAGCTATTTTTTCCTAGATAGTTCACTTCTCCTGTCTTCTCCAAACTCTTCACCCTTTTGTGAATAACCCTGCAAATCTTTTGGCCAACTATCAAAATGTTTTTAGGATTATGCCTAAGAAATCTAAAATTCTCAATATTTCACTGCCCCTACAACTAGTTGAAAATCTAAAATTAAACTCATGCTATTGGGAATCCACATCCTTACACTACCTAGGTATACAGTTGACCCATTGCTATGCCTCCCTATATTCAGCTAACTACCGTACCTTATTCATGAACTTAAAAATATATTTTAAAAATTTGGCACACCAACCCCCTTTATTGGCTAGGCAGGATTGCAGCGATCAAAATCTAGGGATGCACCGATACTTTTCGAGTACCAGTGCCGATATTTGGCATTTTCATGAGAACTACCAGGGTTGCAGCGGTTGCAGCTAAGACCTAGCTCTGGCGCTCCACCACTGTCCGGAAATCATTAGTCTATATTGTTTTAGAAAAACTGTCACACGACAATAAACAAAAATGTATCAGTACTTGTACTTGTAAGTACTTGGGCAAGTATCAGTACTCGTACTTGCAAATCGTATCGGTGCATCTCTTTATTTATATTTATAAAAACAAAATCATACATTAAAACAGAGATGTACAAATCCCAGGAGCTCCATGTGCTCCTTACAGATGACAGCTGCCTCCTAACTTTTGAATTTTTCTCTAGTCTAGTCTTGGAGCTCGAAAAGTATCTGTACTTGTACTTGTACTTATACCAAGTACGGTACTTGGTATCGGTGCATCCTAAAAATTACTCTCCTTCCTAAACTCCTGTATCCTTTTTGAGTCTTACCTACTCCTATACCCCCCTCACATGCTTAGGGTTCATCAAAGACAGATCTTCAATTGTATTTGGTCATAAAAAACCTCGAATCCCACTACGCACCATGTACCAGACTAGACCCTCAAGAGGCCTGGGTGTACCTAATTTGCAAAAATACTACTATGCAGCTCAGATAGCGACTGTAGCTAAATATCACGCCAACAAAGAAGTTCCCATATGGGTTTCAATAGGAGCCCTAGACTGTGCCATCACTTGCCATTCTCTTTGACTTTGGGACGCTTCTAAATATTTCAGCTGCCCCCTCTCACCCCATCTTCCCATGCTCTCATTTCTTTACCATTCCACCTTCCCTCTAGCATTTGATTCTCCCGCTGCATTTCACAAATGGCGTGAAAAAATGTATCACGCGTTTTCATTTTCTTTATAACAACATTAATATACAGGTATTACATTTCTCAGATTTGCAATTGAAATATAACCTTCCCTGCTCAGAGCTTTTATGCTACCTACAAAGTAAAAGCTTTATATGTTCTCAAAGTAAGTTCTCTCTATCATTCCTCTCCCCATTTGAAAAAAATATGTAAACGTGACCCTCACTGCCCTGGCCTTATGTCGCTACTCTATACGCACTCCTTACAACATGCACATCCACCACATCATTCCTATATGGATCGCTGGCAGAAGGACCTCGACCTCATGATCCCTGAGGTAAACTAGTCTCAGATTAGGGTTTCCACTAAAGCATGCTCTATGAGCACTAGAGTACTGGACACTAACTATAAAGTGCTCTTATACAGTAATACCTTGGTTTACTAGCATAATTCATTCCGGAAGCATGCTTGTAATCCAAAGCGCTTGTATATCAAAGCGAATTTCCCCATAGGAAATAATGGAAATTCAGATGATTTGTTCCACAACCCAAAAATATTCACAGAAAAATGATTACAATACAATATAGTAATATAATACTGTACAAAATATAAAGAAAAATAAACCAATTTCCGGTTACCTTCGTGGCTGGTGTGAGGGAGACAAGAGAGAGGAGGATTATTGTGTAGGACGACTTTCACTATCACTAATGGAATCACTGCTATCTCTCGGCTCAATAGAATCTTTTTCATTTCGTGAAACCTTAACAAGGAATCTATCCAATGTGACATTGCATTGTCGTTAAACAGACACATCGCTCGCACTGCTACAGCCTTATTCAGGTGGCACTTTTCTACAAAATGTTGCTCTTAATGCAAGGCATTGCTTGTATATCAAGGCAAAATTTTTCAGAAATGTTTGCTTGTCTTGCAAAACACTCTTAAACCAAGTTACTTGTAAACCAAGGTATTACTGTAGTTAGTTTTGTGCCAGAATGCAATGGTAACTGTTTTATTGGTTGTTCCGACAGCGGTACATATCTGCATATGTAGTGGACGTGCTCTATCATACACACTTACTGGACTAAGAGCTTTAAAATTATATCTACTCTTATGACTATGCCTATAACTATGCCTATAACTATGCCTATAACTATGCCTATAACCCCCAGCACTGCTTAATGTCAGGCTTACAGGTATCTCAGTTTTCCAATTTAATGTTCCCTCTGCTGCCAAATATACAGTAGCTAGTTCATGGACCAATAAAACTCTTTCTATTACCGCAACTAAAAACAGGGTCCACTAGATTTTTTTCCAACAAAAAACTCTCTGCCTGTTTATATGATCATATGATCAAGTTTGAAAAAAAATATGGAACCTTGTGTGAAACATTTCCTTCCACCGTCCTTTGACACCCGTTTACTTGTTCTTTAGGTAATTGAATCCTCTATCCCTTTGCCAATCCAAGTCGTTTGACGGACTGAGTGCCACCTCTCTCCTTCTCCTTTCATTCTCATCTTCTTCCTTTTCTAATTTAATTGTCATATTTCCTTGGTCTATAGTTAACATTAGACCTTACCTCTTTCCAACCTATATCAAATGATTGCTTGTTGTACATTACACCCCAGTGTACATCCCCTCTAATACTTCTGTATACCTCGTACATCAGCCTATGTATACTGTACCTTTATGTTTGTGCACCAGCTGTACTACCTTTGTCTGTATTATTGTTTATGTACATCCACAGTTGTTTGAATTTGTAAACTGTTAATTCTAATTCCAATAAAAATATTGAAACTAAAATAAAAAGAGAAACTGAGATGCTATATAAACCTCTTGCTGTTTCCATTTTTATTGCCATGTCAAGTAGTGGAAAATCAATGGCTCTGACACTGTTAATGTAAATTTCTGATACTTCTGCAGAAAGCTGCACAGGGTCGGGTGCTTTCTGCTGTCTGAGCACTGCATATGATTATTCAACAATGCTAATTGAAGAATAAATGAAATCTAAATTGCACTGTAGCATGGATTCCTGACAGAATCAGCATGGCGAGGTTACCTTATCTAATTAGTGCAATGCTACTGTCCAAACACTTTTTGCCTTGATTCCATTTTTTTGATCCAAATATTCAGTGGAAATGAAAGTAATTATGTAGTCTGTGGTATGTAGATGCTAGCTTTCATTTTCTAACTTTCCCTTTGAGATCTGATCTGATTTTTTCTTTACAATTTAAGTTATCAGTGGCTACTTCTGGTTTGAAAATGTATCCATTTGTTTCCCACATGCTAAAAATCAATATTTTGTAGATAATAAACTTAAACTTGGCCAATATAAACCAGAAGATGATTCTAGAGGCAAAGGAACAAAGGCAAAGTAAGTTACCATAGTGAAAGGCTTTTCCCATCTTCAAGGTAAACAGTTGTTGGCTAACCATGTAACATTTGGCTTTCTGCCGTCATTTCTATAATATTAAAGCTGAAGACATGTTACAGAACAAATAAATAGTAAGAAAACTCTTGAAACAGATTCCACATACTGATAAATAAGTGACCCCGTCCTTAGAAAAGTATGTAGGCTGCCATTGCTGATCCCCCTTTGAGAAAGTTATTTCCCTGGCTGTCTTTTTACTGCTTCTCTGGCAATATTTTCCAAGTATCTGTGGAACATTTACACTAGGTTGTCCACATTACACATCCAAAAGTCCTTGGCCTCGAACAAATACAAAGATGGAGAACACTTTTCTGACACTAATTTATACCATACCTGTAGCAAATCAGGTGGCTAAATATTATTGAAGGCAGACATAGACACATAAGTTGGCTAGCCATGGCAGCCACATTACTTTTCCATGACAGAGTCACTTAAATATAGGGGTCTATTTACTAAGCTGCCAAAGGATCTAGCCGTAGCTACGGCTGATCCTTCGGCTAGCTTCGGCCCCAGGACCCCTTCGGTTCAGTAGAACCGAAGGGGGGTTGTACGGGCTATTCACTATAGCCCGTACAGCTCCTGGACGTGGCCGAGCGGCTCAGTCGAGCCGAACGCATATGCCTCGGCTCGGCTGAGCCGAGCTGAAAGCTGAAGCTGGCCGAGCTCCGTGTCAGAATATGAGAAAAATAGAAAAAGCATTGTTTCTCTCCTGGGAGCCCGGGAGCCGGAGACTCCCGCAGTGCCAGGGAGAGTTAGGCTGTCTGGAGATCAGTGTCCCTGGTTAGCTGGTAACCAGGGACGCTGATCTCTCTGCAAGTGGCCGGAGCCAGCTGTAAGATCACGAAGATCACGAAGTGAAAAGCCCATACAGCAGCCCTTCGGTTCTACTGAACCGAAGGGGTCCTGGGGCTGAAACTAGCCGAAGGATCGGCCGGAGCTACGGCTAGATCCTTTGGCTGCTTCGTGAATAGACTCCTATGTTTTTTTACTTGGTACAGATAGCCACACAGTTTCACAGTTAGGTTGAAAGAAGACAAATGTCCATCAATTGCAACTAAAAGACATACCGTATTTTCCGGTCTATAAGACGCTCCGGACGATAGGACGCAGGGCTTCTGTGACAGAAATTCTGTCACAGAAGCTGCAGTTAGTGACCGCTGAGACAGGTGGCGCTGTCTCAGTTTTCACACAGAGCAGACGAAGAACGACGTTCTTCGTCTGCTCAAGGGGCTCTATGGTTAGCTCCTATGGGGGACCGTGATGGGTCACGGTCCCTCAGAGGAGTGGGGGACCCCGAAAACCACGGCGGGGGGGCGGACACGATTGCCGCTGCCGCTCGATTTAATACAAGGGATCTAATCAGATCCCTTGTATTAAACGAGCAGCGGCTCCCACTGTACATTCAGTCTGCGTGTCAGGAGCAGGGCTGAATGTACAAAAAGAAACTACTCGCCCAGCACCCGAAACTGCATGTCCCGGGCGTCGGGCGATAGGTATTCGCTCCATAAGACGCAGGCACATTTTCCCCCTCCTTTTGGGGGGAAAAAAGTGCGTCCTATGGAGCGAAAAATACGGTAAATACATTTAAAAACCTGCATTTTCAGGACCCTAAACCCTCAATTTCGCAAGCAGTAGGCAAAAACCCTTATACAGCATGGTCCAAATTGATTCAATAAGGAAAAGAAGCCTTCCTGACCCCCTATGACCATTGGACATTCCATTGATCAGCAGTCTACAGTGTTATTACCTGTAAATATGATAGCCAGTTATATTTTTTGCATTTAGAAAAACTTCCAGCTTTTTTATGAAAATACCTACAGAGTTGGCTAGAAGTATATTCTACATTTTTACAGCTCCAACTCTAAAGCAACCTTTCCTTATGCAGAGGTGAAACTTTTTTCCTTCACCTCCTCCCTTGTCATTTGCAATTACCTTAAAATGAACAAACTACTTAGCACCAAGCTTACTATATGGAGCATTTATGTATTTTAAGAATTAAGGTGATCATGTCCTTCCATAATCCCCTCTTCTCTAAGAAGCATTTTGGTGTTTCTTCTATAGAATCTGCAACATTTTCAGTTTCTGAGGATCTGATACCTTGCCTGCTCACTGTTTTCCACAAAATTCATGTGTAGTTATGTCTTCAAAAAGAGTCCCCTTATGAAAACATTAGAGAAACAGAGCATATCCATTTTCTCTGGAAAAGTAGAAGTAAATACAGGGTTTTGGCACATTACTTTATACCCACAGACAGACAAGAATTTTAAAAGTATAGCTAGTATTAGTCCATTTCAACTGGACTTATTCTATAATATCTTAAAGCCCAATTGAACCCTCCAAATGTATTACTTTTATGCAGTCAGGCTGCATATACAGTAATAAATATGCCTTTTTCTACTTTTGTTCACCAGCTAAGCACTGCAGCAAGGGCTAATAAAAACCTTGTGCTTGCAGCACGTAGAGGAGCCTCGCACTAAAAAAATCAGGCCAGCTCTCTGACATATCCCATTTACTGCCTGAACAACAGCGCTGCCTCAGCCCAAAATTACTATGTGTGGCAACACTTGCTGTTAAAATAAGTTAAAAAAGAGCCATTTTTATTACTGTATATACAGCCTGCCTGCATTTTAGTAATACATTAAGAGGGTGCAGTTAGGCTTTAACACTACAGAACAGGTTTGACTAACTACTACTATTTATACTATGACTTGAATAAGTGTGAATCTTCACAGAAATGTAAAGAGTAATGCACTTTTAAAGCTCTGTAACCCCTTCACAACCTATGACGGGATAAACCCGTCATGAAGTCTGAAGGGGTTACACAGACTCCCGGCGGCTTTTAGCCACCAGGAGTCTGTTCTGTTTTGTAGAGCTGGCGACCGGATTTACAGTAGTAGCAATTCTGATGGCTCAGCTGCCGCCAGATCGCTTCTATGATCCTGTAACCAGGCTGCCACCGGCCCGACACCCCTCCTTGTTTCCTGGGCTCCGCTGCCCCTCCTATTGGCTCAGGACTGGCTTGCCGGGTGTGGGAGAGAAGCTGGGGAGGAGAGCGGTGAACATCCATTCGCCGATCCCCTCCCCATACTATGTGACTGCGATCGACGCGTATTGCATCACTTCCAGTCCCATAGCTGTCAGTGCTGGGCTCCTGGAGCCCAGCAATAAGCTATTGAAGTGCGATCTGCACTTCAATAGCTTATTTCAACTGTAAAGGTGACACTGGGGGTATTTTGGAGTACCTGTCACTGCCATTATGCTATCACATGGGGGGCCCCCTATGTGATAGCAATTAACCACTTCAAGACCAGGTGTTTAGACCCCCTTCCTGGCCAGGCCATTTTTCAGTATTCAGCAATAATATTAAATACATTAAATGTAAAAATGAAAAAAAAATTAAGTCCCCCACCACTGTGAGCATGCGCGTTGTCACATAAACACGCACCAACATACAAAAATTACGATTGCGCTACACGTGTTGGGTATCGCTGTACACGCCGGAGTGAGAGCAATAATTCTAGGGCCAATATTTACACGTATCTCTAAACTGATGTACCGAGCAGAATAGCTGAGCTGAATGGCGCTCGGCGGCATTCGGCTATTCACTCACTGCCGTTCAGTGAATAGGGGCGAATGGCAGCAAATGAGCTGCCGGAGCTTCGGCTCAGCCATCCATATGTTGGATCGGCTGAGTCGAAGTCCTTCTACACTTTGGCTCAGCTGAACATGTAGAGCATGTTCGGCTGACCAAAGTGCAGCCGAAGCCATCCGATGTATGGCTGAAATCAGCCATACTCAGCCGTACGGCTCGGTCATTCACTTGGCTGCCTTTGACAGCTAAGTGAGTAACCTTGTGTGTATTTTTTTTATTTTTGAGGTTTTTTTTACACAATGTGAAAAAATTGTTATTTGCACTATTTTTTTCTATTGTCTAAGAAATCTCAAACTGCAAAACATACAAAAGAAAAACACAAAAAAGGAAAGGTACTTATTATTTTATTTTTACATTCAATTTTTACTTTTATGTAACTGAATAATTGATCACTGACCCCACACTGCTCTATGAGAAGACTTTGATATTTAATCAATTTCTTCTCCCTGGCTGCCATCTTTATTGAATAGTTTTTGCTGTATATCAACAGACGCATTAATTGAACTGAGTGTAAAATTACCAAATGTTGAGTTGCGTACCGTGTCCTTATTACCATTACCATTGTTGTAGTTGTTCCCTAGACAAGAATTTGTACTAATAAAAATATTTTTATGAATGGATTCTCTATCAATACTATGTTACTCGTTTTATACCTGAAGAAATTGATGACAGTCTTTAATGTAACTGTTTTTCCTATACTCTTTAGGGTTTTAAGTTTGGCGAAATTTCAATACCTCACCTGAATCTACATAGACTTTCCAAATTTGTATTAACTTTTTATTAAAGCATATCAAATTGACTACTGATCTGATATTACCTTAGGTTAGAAAGGCAAGCATTTTGATTGCCTTCTCTTCCAACTCTTGAACTCTAAGTACTTTTAATAAGAGATTATCCTAATCCAGTAGGCAATTTGATGGCTTTATTAATCACATATTTTTTTACTAGCTGTGGATATCTTGATGACCAAATCTGCTGCTCTTAACATGCACTCAAACCACTTAATTGACAAATTCTCAATTATTTAAAAAATAGCGTTAACAATTTAGGAACTGAAGTACTCAGCCAAATTGTTCTTAACTCCATTATGCATGTATTAAAATTAAACATTGATTTTAAATGGTATAATTATTTTCTAAAAAGTAGAGGTGAGCAGTGGTAGCCCCCATATTTTTCTCATGATGACCCACGTCAGAGGGAATGCTGAAACAATATTGGGGGTCTGGCGTCGTCCAGCCAGGACCATATAAGGAAGCCATTATACATTGCCACCACGTTTGCCAGTGGGAGAGGAAGTGGGCACTCTCTCCACACCATTCACTATACAACCTATGAAAAAGGTCAGTACTCGGTTAGACATAAGGGAATTAATCTGTTGAACTAGACCACCAGGGATGAATCTGAGATACATGACGAGGATAACATACATGATCTTTTATAACATACATGCATTTTGATCTGCTTGATTAGATGCATTTAGCATAATTGTATATCTTATATATGTTAAGGATTAGTGATGGGCCAAACAGGCCCGAGTTCTGTTCGTATTCGTGAATTCAAAACTCGGAAAAGTTTGAATTCAAACTTAAACTCAATGCAAGTCTATGGGGGTAGAACTTTCAGAAATGATTGTCCCCTTTAAGAGGGCTTATATGCAAGTTATTGGCCATAAAAAAGGGGACAGGAGTTAATGAGGGAAAAAAAAACGTTTTTAAAGGAGCAGTGATTTTTACATCACTTAAAGGGTAAGAATAAAAATTATACATTCCTTCAAATATCATACCTGGGGGTCCCCATAAACTGCCTGTGAAGTGGCGGATCTTTACGATGTATAGAACTCTGATATAGAACTGTGATATAGAATGCTGCATACAACTCTGATATAGAACGTTGCATACAACTCTGATATAGAACGCTGTATACAACTCAGATATAGAACGCTGTATAGAACTGTGATATACACTGAGTGGCCAGATTATTATGACCACCCCATCAGTACTTCGTTGGGCCACGAGATTACTCCACAAGAGGACTTTGTTGGACCACCTCGTGACTCCACGAGATGTTGAAAGGTGATGCGAGGAATCTGACACTGCACTGTTGACCTTCTGTTGTCTTGTACCAGTCTTGCCACTCTCCGTTCTGTCCTAACATTGACTAGTCGCTGACGGCCACAATTCGCACGTTCAGACCCAGATTTTCGGCTGACAGTCCAGTCTTTAAACACTTTAACAACAGCTGCTCTTGAAACATTTAACGAATTCTGCTGTTTTGCTGATACTCGCTCCATGGCTCCGAGCGCCAACAATCATCCCACGTTCAAAGGCTGTTAAATCGCGTTGTTTACCCATATCGTCAGAAAATGATCACTTCTACTGTCATGGTAAACAACCTGCTTACCTATTTATAATGGTCTGGCCCTCTAGCAACTTCAGCGCAAAATTATAGCTAATTATAGCTAATTTGCCTACAAACGTCAGGTGGTCATAATAATCTGGCCACTCAGTGTAGAACGCTGTATACAACTCAGATATAGAACGCTGTATGCAACTCTGATATAGAACACTGCTATAGAACTCTGCTATTGAACTCTGATACAAAACTCTGATTTAGATTCTCTCTCTTTTCCCTCCTGCAACACACTATGTAGGGCTGCGGTGTAAGCAGCCTTATATAGTGTGCTGCTGGGACTTAGCTATGATCCATGATTGGGCAAAGTCACGATGACTTTGCCCAATCATAGCTCATAGAGTACTGAGCCATGATTGGGCAAAGTCTTGCACCTGACCCGTGGTCAGGTGCAAGCCTTTACCCAATTAGAGCTTCCGAAGGTGCATTGCCTTGTGGGATGTTGCGCGGTCAAACAGACCGCGAACATCCCACAAAGTTTGGCGAATGCTCGAACTAGCGATGTTCGAACATACAGCCCATCCATATTAAGGATAAGCATTTTGGATAAAAATGTTGGCTCATCCATATATTTAATAAGGTATGATAATGAGAGAGTAATGTTTATCTAATGGCTATCAAGTGTGAGATTATTATTGATGATGAAATAAATATATAATTTTGACCCACGTGTTTAATGTGGGAGGCTCACCGGTATGAGCCTACCCTGTTGCCAGAATCAGTATAAGTAAGGATTATATCACTAAGGTATGAAGTAGAGAAGGGCCAGAAAGTAAAGTAAAAATATACATAATGACGGATGCAATATTTATCTATTTAGATTTTCTAGCCAATCAGGATTCCTTATGTAGGATACCTTAAGAAGTTTATATGGGTGACCCCTAGGAGGTAATTTAATGCAATGTTCATGCTATACTGTTTGTCTCTATTAATACATGCTTGACATAATTCATATAGCATATATATGTTATTATATTAGATTGGTCTTTGGGATTCAATGCATGGTGGACTTCCTCCTTTGGTCCTGGCTTTGCCCACCAGATCTTTTAGCAGATGCCCTTGGAAAAGTTGCCCATGTTTAATGTGAGCTAGCAGATCAAGTAGGAACATCTAGTTTGCTATAATATTGTTATTGGTGCATAAATTATACTGTATACTTATCATTATTTTGCTTTAGAATACTCCTGAAGAGCAGAATAGGATTTGTGAAACACGTTGAGTGAAACACATCCAAAAGCATCTATCCTATCAGCAAAGTGTGAATCACTGTATATAAAAAGTTCTGATATCAATTGTCTACACAACATGTATGCTTGATGTGGATAATATAAGGCTAATCTGTGTATTTGTATGAGTAATATTGATGAATTTACATAAGTACTATAGTATATAGTAAAAAGGAAAAAAAAGATTGTTTTTGTCAGATATAAATGTCTTGTGTGGGTACCTAAAAGTCCGTATTACATATTGATAAAGTGATTTGTAGACATATGCAAATGAGAACAAATCGTTTCAGACAAAATGAACAAAAAACTAAAAACATTTTAGTTTGTATTGGTCAAACAAAACAAATTTGATGCTATTTCGGATTCGGAGGCAATGAACCTCTGAATCCGAAACTGCACATGTAAAGAGAAGAACGCTCAGTGGCCAGTGCTGCGTTCTGCGCACATCATCCTGTTCATTCCAGAGTTGGGGCGCATGATGTCACATGAAGCCATGCCATCTTGGTGTAGATCTTAGTGTACACTAAGATGGCAGTAACCAGAGTTCTGGGCGCCCGGGGCAGAAAAAATGTTTTCGCCCCCCCCCCCCCCATTATATACGGCCGCGCCGACAAAACGGTAGGAAAATGTCACTTTCGGCATTTAGCCGAAAGTGCCATTTTCGGCTGGCGCCCCCCCTTCACTTTTCGCCCGGGGCCCGCGCCCCTGCTGCCCCCCCCGGTTGTTACGCCACTGGGCAGCACCCATATCGGCGTGTGACATCACCCGACGCTGCGCACATGTGGTGTCATGTGACATCATGCTCCATGCCTCCAATATGGTGGCATGCATGCGCAGAATGCAATGGTGGCCAATATGGCCACCGAGCGTTCTGTAAACGAATTATAATGTGCCAAATATGTTTTTCACATATTCAGGCATATAATAATTTGGATTTGGACAAACCGGAGAATCAACGGAATTTAGCTGATTTGCAGGTTCGTCCAAATGCACAAGTCTAGTGATTTGAACACTGGGAGGGTACCTTAAAGGGTGGGTACAAAACCTCCCCCCCCACAAGGCATCTGATCCCATGCTGATGGCGCAATTTTAGGTACTGTAGGTTGCTGTAATTTGTCTGGTGCATGCAATTTTAAGGCTAGACATGTTGCATCTATTTACTTCACACGACCCCATATTTTATATTTGACAAAAAAAGTGTATTATATGCAGTTTGTGTGCACTAACATTTTTTTAAATGTATTTTACCCTAAAATATTGGTTTGATAAACATTTGGGCAAATATCGTGTGACATAATAAATTGCATATAGAATTTATTTTATGCTACAGTGCCCCTCATTTCAGAAAATATATAATTGGGGATTTTAAACCTGCTGAAAATTCATGTGTGTGCAAAAATTAAAAAATTGCTCTGGACGAGAAGTGGTTGAAAGAGCTGCTCCCTGCTGAACAGAATTTAAAAAAAATAAACACTAGAGTGCCTTGTAATAATGCATTGTACCAATCCTAAGCAAAGTATTTCAGCATACATGCAGTACAAAGACCATAGCATGTACCCACTGGTGTGAACGTGTCCTTAAGGTGCCTAGATTAGCTATCACTAAAAGCCTAAAAGGCTCCCAAATTAAATTAATTTATGATATTACATATATTTGTGTTAATCCAAAAATCTGCCAGACTTACCAGGTGTGTATTTTTCGGTGTGTATTTATTTATTTTGCATTTTTGTAATTGAAAAAGTGTGTTGTAAAATAAAAAAGCACATAGGTTCATGCCAAAGTACTTCCTTAAATAGAATGCAAAGTGTTCAACAAACAACAAATAATAACAAAAAGGGTTATTCACAAAGCTAGCCAAAGGATCAGCCGTAGCTCCGGCTGATCCTTCGGCTAGCTTCGGCCACCGGAGCTCTTCGGTTCAGTAGAACCGAAGGGCTGCTGTATGGGCTATTCAAGACTCTAGCAGGTCCCGGCCAATAGGAAACAGTTGAGCGGAGCTAGCTGTCACTGCTAGATCCGCCCAATTGTTTAATTTTTGTTAATTCTTTTTTTCTTTTTCCATTGATCTTTATTTTTGTTTTTTCAATGTTTAATTATTTCGGTTTTCCTCTTTTTAATCTTTATTTTTTTACTTTTTAAAAAAAAATCTTTATTTATTTTGTAAGATGTATAATTTATTGAACTTTTAAAACTTTTTTCTACTTTTTTTTTACTGTTTTACTATTCTGCTCGGTACCACGGAGGTACCAAGCAGAATAGCTGAGCTGAATGTTCGTCTAGTTTGTCTAGTCACTCACTGCCGCTCGGCCCCTTTGAGAATAGGCCGAATATCAGCGAGTAGCCTGCCGGTGGTTCGGCTCAGCCGATCCAGATGTTGGATCGGCTGAGTCTAACTCCTTCTGCACTTCGGCTTGGCTGAACATGCTGAGCATGTTCGGACGAACCGAAGCAAGCCGATGTATGGCTGATTTCAGCCCTACAAGCCTGAAATGAATAGCCGAACAGCATTCATGTCACATCACTTCGGGTCGAGTGTTCACTCAGCTGCCTATGGCAGCTTTTTGAACAACCATGAGAGTGTCCCACTTAGCCCTCATTTACCCAGGTAATGGCCGGCCCGTACAGATCCGTGCTGCGTGCACGGTCGTATCGGGCAGTTCGATACGGCCGTGCACCAAGGGCCAAGGGCGCAAGTAAGAGTTAATGGTACCCTTAGTGAAGGATTTACATTGGGAAATGGTACACGTCAGGGTTGCCCACTTTCTCCCCCATTATTTGCGATATCATTGGAACCATTTTTGGCAAATATAAGATAAAATTACGATATTCATGTTGCGGTTATAGGAACAACAAACATAAGTATTCAGCTTATGCTGATGATATATTGTTTTATATCCAACAACCTAGAATATCGATCCCAAATTTAATAGTCTTGTTTCGGGAATATGGGGGGATTTCTAATTTTAAGATTAACTTCAATAAGTCTGAAATACTAAATATTAACCTGCCGCCCAGGGAGGTAGACTCTTTGCGTTCAAGTTTCCCTTTCAGGTGGCAGGCTAAGAAATTTAAATATCTGGGGATTAACCTAACTCCCCATCAGCGGGACCTGTTTAATTACAATTATATTCCCCTTCTGAATAATATTCAGAAGGATCTGCAACAATGGACTGCATTATATCACTCATGAATTGGTAGAATTAATATAATTAAAATGAATGTCTTGCCGAAATGTATATTTCTATATCAGATGGTTCCCGTCGCCTTGCCTAATAGTTTTTTTAGAACACTAAAGACAATGGTATCTATATACATCTGGGGAAGGAAGAGCGCGACAATCGCATATAATACACTGGCAAGAGCAAAATCACAGGGTGGGTTAGCATTACCTGATTTTAAACGCTACTATCAGGCAGTAGAGTTGGCCAGACTCTTAAACTGGCATTTTGACAAAACAACTAAACTCTGGGTGGGCGTTGAGTTTGAAATATGTAAGGTAGATCTGAGTATAGTATGTTGGCTACCATGCAATACAGAGGTATAACAAAGGATTTGTACCCACTAGTGGGGAGTACCCTGACGGTTTGGGATTTACTGCATAAGAAACTTGGATGGAGTTATAATTCACCTTTAATGCCCCTGCTAAGACATGATTATTTTCAACCAGGGAATTTAGATCAACATTTTGGTAAATGGATAGAGGAAGGTACATTACGATTGCATCATGTGATAGACCGAGGTGTGCTGAAATCACTATCGATCTTGTGTAGATCACTATCACCATCACTGATGTATAAGTGGCAATACTATCAACTAACTCATTTTTGGCAACTATTACCAAAACCAATTAGATCAATGGATGAGCTAAATCCAATGGAAGTGATACTATCTAGACCCTAATCTCCAAAGAGAAGTATATCACTGTTGGCTCACTTGTTGTCACAAACAAACTCCATACCGACCCCAGGGTTTATATTGCAATGGGAGGTGGACCTGGGGATCCCCTTATCAGAACAAGGAAGATTAAGGGTGTTGCAACAAGTATGTAGAACCTCAATATCTTCCCATATGGAGGAGATGAATTATAAACTTCTGTCGAGATGATACCTCACGCCAGTAAGATTACATGCAAGGGATTCTAGTAATTCACCATTATGCTGGAGAGGTTGCGGTATAAGGGGCGACTACGCCACATATATGGTGGCAGTGTCCTGTTATTAATAAATATTGGACAGAGGTGGGTAAGACCATCTCGTCTATACTGGTAATGTTATTCCATAAAAGTGAGGGGTCAGTGATAAGATATAAAAAATCTATTACACCCCATCTGTTGAACTCAGCAAAATGTTTGATCCCACTATATTGGAAGCGTATAGAATCTCCCTCAATAAAGGAATGGTTTATAAAAATAAATCATATATGTTCTATGGAAGAATTGTTTTTTAGCAGTCAAAATAAACACTCAATTTTCTATGAAATATGGCAAGGGTGGTTTATATACAAGAATTCGGAAGAATATTTATCAGTAATGACTTCACACAGCTGATGCTTTAAGAGGACGAAAATGAAATATTGGTCTCTAGAAAATGTTTTGGGATAATACCAGTCAATGACAAAAAGGAAGGGTTGGTTCAGGATGCAAGAATGTTTGTCTATTTTTGTATTTTGTAATTAAGGTGTTATAATCTCTTTATTCCCTTGATCAGTTCATATTTTTTTAGTTAAATAAGTGTTTATTGAGGGTTTACACAAACAAACAAATATACATAAACAGTGTATAGCCGCCCAAGAGGACAGCCATCACCAGACAACTCGAGTATTGGTTGAGAAGTACAGATACAGTAACTTAACATGCAACAGTAGAACAGCTAGATGTGGGAACCGTTAACTCTATGCCGTCTGCCCAGTAGATAATCCGAAAAAAGAAAAAGGGCCCCTGTTGCAGGAGCACTATATTAATGCATCCACCATTGCGGGGGCATTCAGAGTAACAACATCAGTGGAAGGGCATACTAGCTAATTCAACCGTCCTACAGTACGGAAATATTGGTATAGAGTAAGCCATTCTATATTAACAGATGAATGCTGTAGAAAAATAAAAAATAAAACACCACGGAGAAGTGAAAGGCACAGGAACCAGGTAAAGACACAAAGACTTAGAGAGACTCAAAGAGAAAGAAACATGGATAGGAGCAGTTCATATTTTTAAGGGCAAGTTCAAAACTAATTTAAGTATGAGGGGGTTTTAGTTGAGCACATTTGACTTTATTGGGAAGATTGTTGTTCAGATGCTATTGAGGGTAGTAGAATTAGATATTTACACAATATATATTGACAAACGACGGGAAGGGGGGAGGGATGAGGAAGGGAATGACGCTCTGACTAGTAATATTTCTCTTGACCATTTTTAGGCCACTTATGGTAATTTAGACATAAATGTGTTTAAGAGTATAATTGCATATATAATTGTATTTATTTATTTTTAAGAAGAAATGGAAACACTAATGAAATTAAATTAAAAGGTAATTCATATCAAGGTAATTATAATTTGAGTCACTTACCTTAAGGGGTGAAATTGGAGGGATCAGCCCTGTGCATATATGGATTAGGTTAAGGATTACAGGGACAATATAGAGGTTAGAAGGGATTAATGTAATGTTTTGTCTTGTTTTATTGTTGTGTTTGTCAGCTATGTAAAATGTGAGAAATTTGGAATGTTGCCTGAAAATTAATAAATATTTATGAAAAAAAGGCCCTAAAATGCTTATTACAACTACTACATATTTAAACACAGAAGTGGGCCCTATTTTATTTTTCAAATGCGTATCCTCATTTTTACCTTTTATGTTTTATTTATTTTTTCTCCATTTTAAGAAGAAGCACAAAATACCATCTTTTATAGATTCAGATTTATTGGTCTTATGGTATTATTTATGAAAACCAAATAAATATGACTGAAACTATAAAAGAGAAAGTGGAAGACAAACTGAGCACTTCAGATAACATATAGTTAACCTTTTAGGTTTGTTCATGTGACTTTTGCCTCATTAGCTGACACTTTAACCATGATAAACATCCACAATGATAAATCTTCTTCCCTTACAAAGACAAAAAGGGTCATACATAATACACTAATTTCTCCTGGCAGCATATGTGCTACTCATGCATTTTTCATTAGAAGCCCTGTATGCTCAGTCAGGTTATAGCCATTTCCATCAGTGTGACTTTGTATGATAAGACAAAAATCCCTTACACAAAACAAGCAGATAACAGAAATTATGCTCATATATCACAGTTTAGTATTAACTTTCATTTTGCATATAAAGAAACCTAGTAAATTTACTGGTTTACGCTACAGTGCATAATTTGTCTTCTGTACTTACTCTCTTAATCAGTAGATTGTAGGAGGAAATATATATATAATATATATTTCTATTGAGCTGAAATTTGAATATGAAACAATTAACACTGTCTTAGTGCTGATATTACATTCTGAACTGTTCTTTGTATTCGTGAAATATCACAAATCTGTTTTGTGATGTTGTAAGTCAATCATTGTGTTAGATTGTGTCTACATAGTTACGCTGACAAATAACAGTATGGCAAGATGCACAGAATAGCACAGAACGTAGAAAAGCAGTTAATGATCTTGTTGTTTCAAGTACTGTATTTTTGATAATTATAAAGAGTACATTCTTATATTAGAACATGCTGCTTATATGATGACTGTTAAACAGAATGGCTGATAGATTACTCCCTTTTGACAAGTTTAAGGTTAAGTGTGCCTGAGTATGTCAGACTGGTGTATCTGAAGCCCACCAGAGAAAATAGAGGCGAGAGCCCACCCTCAGCTAAACACTTGGTATAGGCAAATAAGCTGTATACAAAAGCACACTACAAAAACTAGACATGTGCGATTTGTTTTGTTACGAATCGAAATTCGCACAAATTTTCCTGAAATTCGTAAATTCGGGAGCATCCGAAATCCGAATTGCAGTTTCCGAATGATATCCGAAATACGAAATTCTGTTAACGAATTTCGGAGCAGTGATCATTGCAGAGCCATACTAAGTGAAGGGTTTATCCCACACGGCAGCGGGCAAAAGGGGTTTGCAATACTAGACCTTATCGATTGAGGTCTAATAAAGAGGTGAGAGGCTGGGGTACTCATGAGTGAAAGAGAATGTGGTGCATTGGAGCGTGAACAATAGCAGTGGCAGAGGAGTGTTGTTACTCTCACACGTGTAAACACTTAAAGAGCAGTTACATTTGAAGTAGGATCCTTTTGGAGTAGAACTTTGTTTTAATATTCTTTTTTGATACATGTATAAGGTTTATTTGGTCCCTTATTGTCACTTATTTCCAGCCGTGGATTTATTTATGTCTATGTTCACATTGTATCAATTGTTATACTGTTTGTTTATACAGACACTCCTCGCAACGACCGAGTTCCTACGACTAGCATGTTAAGCGAATTGGTCACTAAGTGAGGAATAGAAGAAATCTGCTCTAATATACAGCACATGACTTAGGTTTGCATGCCACAAATACCAATGTACAGTACAGTAGTGACTACTGACTAACTGACCAACTGTGGGAACGAGACGTAGACTGAAAAAGGGTGATGTTAGATGAGCTTGATCCAAGTTCTCGTACAGTATACAATACCAACTGGTCGGAGAGCTGGTTGTAAGTTCGAGCGGTTGTTAAACAGGTAGATTGTTAAGTGAGGAGTAGCTGTATTATTTAAAGCGCGGCACATAACATATACAGAACCTACTTTATAATGCACTCAGAACTACAATAGTTTCACTTTTTTTTTATTTGCCCATTAATCTGTTCCCCACAGCAGCAGGTAGCCAGATGGCGCAAGAGTTACCCATAGACATGAGATTTAAAAAAACCTCCCGTCTGGCTGAAACAACCATATCAAGCTACTTGCATTCCAAGCCTTTCAGTACCCTAACTTATGACTATCCTTACTTATCAAGAGCAACACCTTCAATGTGTTCTTCACACCCAAAAAGCCCCAAAAACTTACATAAGCCCACATTAACAACAGTCACACAGAATTATACTTTACTGAAAATGATTGCTATATTTTTTTTTATTGTACCTATTTACTCTTTGGCTATTTCTGATTGTTCTCACATCCTGTTAACCTCCCTGGCGGTATTCCCGAGTGTGGCTCAGGGTTAATTTTCAGTACCAAGAGCGTTAACCCCGAGCCACACTTGGGATTGCGCAAAAGTGTCACTTACCTTGTCCCTGCGAGCCCGGGGTGTCCTCTGCTGTGTGCGCACGGCCGATGCCGGCATTCAGCTTTCAGTTTGGTTTTTGGGCGTCACAGCGGGGGGCGGAGCCGGTGGGAAATTCAAAAGTGCAAACATGACATTTCACAGAATACACACAATACAATGTAATCTGCTATAATTACATATATGTATCAAACTATTTCACTTCAATTTTGTCCCTAGAGCTTTGTCCAGTGCCCTGCCTGCACTTTTACTGTACTCTGTTGACTATGGTATGGATCAGGCTGCGCCCCCAGAATTCCGATTTACTGGACCATTTTTTTAATTATTATATTATAATTTTTTATAATTATTTCTAATTATTTATTATATTATAATTTATGATTTCGTGTTTCAAACTTTATCATACCCGGGATTTCTACTGGACTCTTGTTTGGACAGATTTAGGTGAGTTATTCCTAAGATTTACTAAGAATTACAGGCCTACAATATAAAACAACAGATTGCCATGAAAAACAATGTACCACTTTGGCATGCTAAAATCCTGCATAATCATACCGCCAGGGAGGTTAATAGAAACATCAGCATAAATCTGCAATAGCAGAATATGTTAATATGCTCCTACTAAAATAAAGTCATGTTCATACTTTTATCATACTGTTTTGCAGCATCCATTTGAAGCAAGAAATTACAGTAAATATATTGGGGATATAACCGACATATAAATGAGTCCACATCGCACAAACTCAGATTTTAATATTGTCAGAATAAATTTAATGAAGGATTCACTGGTGAGCCTGCCATCACTAATTAGTATGATTCTTTTAATTACATAGGCACCTGTCATCTTTAGTTTTAATAATGGTGTTAGGCTTTCATAGTTGTACACCTGTATTTCAGCTCTGTTCCCCAACAGCACAGAAATTATAAACCAATATCACAGGTAAAATGTTTAAAATAAGATATTAGAGATATACTGTATAAATAAGTTGCAATGACCCCATTAATACTGGAAAAAAACATGGTAATATTCCCTTTGAAGCAACATATTTCACCACTAAAAACTAAATTTCAGTGTATCCATTAGTGAATTTATATCTGTAGCTAAAAACCACCTGGTAACACTTGTTTTAATATAACATTCTGGGAAAACTGGGCCCTGGCATAGTAGTTCAGTTTCAAGTAATCTAAAACGCACTTTCATATGCAGTAGTAGCAGTATTATTCCAGGAACTTTGGGCACTGCCATGTATAATTAAAAAGCATGTCCTTTAGAAAGGATTAAACCTGTTATATTCTAATATATACAGGACCATATTTGCCAGTGGCAATTTTAAGTGCCTAGGACAGCAAGATTGGAGGCAGGGCTATACCTATAGTGCACATCATTTTCTTTTTCTTTAATTCCCTTATTTGAAAGCTACTAGACACTCACAGATAATATGCCAGCAGCATAGAAGAGTAGAGTGTAGCTATAACAACACTTTTTTTGTACAGTATAGATAAATTCTTTGGAAATAGTTCCATAACCTTCTTATGTACATTTGTCTTGTAGGATGACATCTGTCCCACCAAAAATTTCCGATGTACCTTGAGCAAATTAAAACTCTACAGTGCCATATAGCATCTGGGGGAAAACAGAATATAACATGTTTTTACCAACAAACCACAGTAAATAGCAAATACAATGAGGGGAATTTATCAAAACTGGAGTAGACAAAATCTGAAGCAGTTGCCCAGGGCAACCAATCAGCTTCTCTCTTCAGTTTGTTCAGTTTTATTCGAATTACAAAATACGAAATAACGGATATTCCGAAACGGAACGAAACAAAACAAATTTTTTGACGGCGCACAAGTCTAACAAAAACAGCAAGCATGTTTTAAAGCCCAACTCCAGGATCTGGGCCTCCTCACTCCACCCCTAGTAGCACCCCTCACAACTGTAGGCTCTCCATTTTTTCTTATACTTACCTTTTCAATATGTCTTTAGGTTCATAACATGATGCATGAGTCCTCTTTAGATCTTAGATCCTAGTGGTGGGCAGTCCTCAAAGATTCAGAGAGTGTTGCTGACCGATGACATTGTATTTGAGTTCAGAGCACAACCTACCCCTATTTTTAACAGTTAACACATTCAGCTCTTGTATGAGTGGGTACACCATAAAGAAAAGAGTTCTGGATCGTTGCCAAGTGTAAAATTTAAAGATGAACGGATAAATAAACAGGATCAGGCTTGCAGCTAGGACGTAGTGAGAGTAGTGATCATTGCAGAGCCATACTAAGTGAAGGGTTTATCCCACACGGCAGCGGGCAAAAGGGGTTTGCAATACTAGACCTTATCGATTGAGGTCTAATAAAGAGGTGAGAGGCTGTCTTCTGGGGGTACTCATGAGTGAAAGAGAATGTGGTGCATTGGAGCGTGAACAATAGCAGCGGCAGAGGAGTGTTGTTACTCTCACACGTGTAAACACTTAAAGAGCAGTTATATTTGAAGCAGGATCCTTTTGGAGTAGAACTATGTTTTAATATTCTTTTTTGATACATGTATAAGGTTTATTTGGTCCCTTATTGTCACTTATTTCCAGCCGTGGATTTATTTATGTCTATGTTCACATTGTATCAATTGTTATACTGTTTGTTTATACAGACACTCCTCGCAACGACCGAGTTCCTACGACTAGCATGTTAAGCGAATTGGTCACTAAGTGAGGAATAGAAGAAATCTGCTCTAATATACAGCACATGACTTAGGTTTGCATGCCACAAATACCAATGTACAGTACAGTAGTGACTACTGACTAACTGACCAACTGTGGGAACGAGACGTAGACTGAAAAAGGGTGATGTTAGATGAGCTTGATCCAAGTTCTAGTACAGTATACAATACCAACTGGTCGGAGAGCTGGTTGTAAGTTCGAGCGGTTGTTAAACAGGTAGATTGTTAAGTGAGGAGTAGCTGTATTATTTAAAGCGCGGCACATAACTTATACAGAACCTACTTTATAATGTACTCAGAACTACAATAGTTTCACTTTTTTTTTATTTGCCCATTAATCTGTTCCCCACATCAGCAGGTAGCCAGATGGCACAAGAGTTACCCATAGACATGAGATTTAAAAAAAACTCCCATCTGGCTGAAACAACCATATCAAGCTACTTGCATTCCAAGCCTTTCAGTACCCTAACTTATGACTATCCTTACTTATCAAGAGCAACACCTTCAATGTGTTCTTCACACCCAAAAAGCCCCAAAAACTTACATAAGCCCACATTAACAACAGTCACACAGAATTATACTTTACTGAAAATGATTGCTATATTTTTTTTTTATTGTACCTATTTACTCTTTGGCTATTTCTGATTGTTCTCACATCCTGTTAACCTCCCTGGCGGTATTCCCGAGTGTGGCTCAGGGTTAATCAGGGCAACCAATCAGCTTCTCTCTTCAGTTTGTTCAGTTAAGATTTGAAAATAAGAGAGAAGCTAATTGATTGCCATGCACAGCTGCTCCAGATTTAGTCTGCTCCAGTTTTGATATATTCCCCTCAGTATGCTTTTTATGATGGGAAATATATTTTGGTTCAATCTGTTTTTATTTGAGTGTTTCAATTTTCATTACAGATCACAATGGACACGCTTACATAGGTCACATCCATGAAACAAATAACAAATGACGGAAAGGGGTTACTCACCCCCGGGGTACATCATATTGCAAAAGTAATATATCCCGAGTCATACTCAGACCCTGGACTGGAGCCGCGGTCCTACAGTTGAAAGCGAGTAGTATGCAGGCATACGGGGTTAACGGTAATAGTTGTATGTATGGAGTCTGCTATCTAAGTATGAGACACATGTTCCCCTGCCTAAAAGCTCTAGGGATACCAATGTAGGACCACATATGCACTCTTCCATCATAGTGAGAGTCTGAAAATGAAGCTAAAGGATATCAGGACACTGCGTTGGGTGCGAACGGAAACACCAATTAGCCTGGTTATAACCCCAGTGGGATAAGAGGAGTGGGAGATGGGGAGCAGCAGAATAAGGCAAGTAGATTAGTCAGAGGAGAAGCATGGAGAAGAAACCACAACAGCAGGTGCAGTGTTTTAGTCACTGAGTCGTTGCAGAGATCACAAACATCTCCTTGTGACCAGCTAAGCGATTCAGAGTGCAGCAACACTTGCCACTTATATTCCTCATAGAACAGCCACAGTCCTCTTTGCCTGGGAGGCTGTAAGGGAGTGTGGCTACCACTTCCCAGGCTTCCCAGGTCACATTACAACCTATCAGGCTCCCTGCCTCGTTACTGCACACCTGCTGGAAGAGGTAGGGGACAGTTGAAAAGATGGGACTCCAGGATGCCTCAGGTCTGTGTATGTATGTATGTATGTAATTATATAAATATAGTTGTATATCTATATATACATATATATATAGATATAGATATATATCTATATATATATAGATATATATCTATATATATACACATGCCTGTGTTTTTTGTACTTTTGTGTGTATAGAAAATGTTACAAGCACACCTATGACTTGTGTCAACAATCCATCTTTATTGATGCAGACTCTCAAATAACAACTTTTCGGGGCCACACAGGGTCCCTTTCATCAGAGTTTAGTCATATTAAAACCTTATGAAGGGGACCCTGCGTGGGCCAGGAAACATTGTTATTCTGCATTAATAAAGAAGATTGACACAAGTCATAGGATTACTGGTAATGTTTTCTATATATCTGAAGATACACAACGCCATCCGTAGTTACTACAGCACCCTCCTTTGTTCTGGTAAGGAGTGCAGCAGTTCCTCTCAATAGGCTGCACACTCCTATGGTAACTACCATTTTTGGTAAACATATAAGGAAAAAAAGCCTGGCATGTAGGTTCAATCTATCAACAGGAACATATTACACAAATCTGAAGGCATTTGTACAGGCTTTAATAAGGTATTTATATTAACACTTACCTTCTACAGATGATAAATGTGTACTCAGCAAGTAGAGCTCATGTGGGGAATAGCTCACTGATCTCTGGGCTTGTTCCCTGTCCCAATGTCACTGAACAGAAAGTGTGGAACACTGCCCACTCTACACCAGAATGCGAGAGCAGCTGGATAACAGAACACATCTGGTAGTTGAAGCTTAACCACAGTGGGGAAGCATGTTTAACAAAAGAAAAAGCATTTCATAATGCATACATTATTTGAAAGAGATGTTAATAACATTCCCAGCTATCAATGTAAAAATATACAAACCTGTAGAAAAATGGAAATATTTATGTAATTTTGCAGTTAACAGCCATTTTTAGATAAGTGAGACACCACACGGAAGTTGGCAGCTTTCCTCTACTGGATTTCTGGGCAGGAATTACAGTTCTGTGTTTGAAACTATATCTTCTCCCAATATTATCTTAAAATAAACCTTATCTGCTCTGACAAATATTTTTCATATTCATCCATAAAAATTATATAAAAACATTTAAAACTTTATATTATGCTTTACATAAATATATCATTTAGACAATGAATGTTAAATTGCCCACTATTTGTTTATACTGTGTTTGCTGTGCAAAGGTGGAGAGAAAATAAACATCATTCACCTGTGCCTAGGTCACAATAAATAATGCAGTATGTGAAGGGATGTCATTCAATTTTTACAAAAAAGTTTTATTCTTTAAAATGTGGGTAGTTGATATCATTGGATATACAAGTGCCTTTTCTACCTAAAAAAAAAAAAAAAAAGACTGTTTTATTGTTTGTTTTGAAATTGTTGACAGAAAACATGATGGCTAATAAGCTGCCTCATTTGCTGTTGTTAAATAAGAGAAGGCAGTCTTTCCATAATGTATGTTCCTTGGTTATCCAATATTATCTAATATGTTAATATTGTTTCAGAGAAGTACATTTGGGTGCAAAATGTTGCTTTAGTATAATATGAAAAGTACATATGGCATTTTGTATTCTTATGTAGTGAGTGTGACAGATATGGTGCTTTTACTGCCAGCAGAATGTATGTCTAAAGGGAGCTCTGAGGTGGTTTCTTAGCTATAACTGCTTTTATGTGTCTACATCAGACAGGAAATCTGAACTAGCTGACAGCTGAGGACCCCAGTGCAGTTCTCAGTGGATAGAAGAAGAAAGGAATAAGGTTAAATGTATGTTTACAAACTTGTTTGATTTGTCTGGATATATTATAGGAACTGAGGTGTATTAAAAATGCCCTTGTACTTTAAGTGTAAATATCATATACTGGCAAGCAGGGAAAAAGGAGTATTATTTTTCTCCCAAGGGGAATGATACAGTAAGGTAGAGTTAATAAAGACTGCGCTTTATGGCAATGTGCAAACCTAATTCAAATGTTTTACAGCTATTCATACTTACAATTTATTATTAAAGGCACACTGCAGAAATCTTTGTAGAGCTGAACATTTGACTTGGCTATAACCTGTTACTATAAACTCAAGCAATGTATCAAATACAGCAAGTCAATGTCTCTCTTTTAAAACTAAGTGGGGCTTTCCACTAGCAAATACCCTCTCCTGACATTTTCTCTGCAGAAAGCATTTTGGTAATCTTGTAGTTGAAATACATTTTTGTACAGAATAAGCTGATTTCTCTTATGTGACCACAATAATGTTCTTTGTCAAATTATATTCTCCTTGAAAGCCTTACAGCTGACTTAAAAATGCATTTTGCAGAAAACAATGACCATACATCAGCTTGAAGAGATTGCACAGTAGTTACTGGAGAATGGCAGCAAAATGTCACTTGAAATGAAAGGCACACAGCCCAGGGCTTATCAGTGAAAGTGCAGATGATTCATGTTATATAATAAATAAGTAATATAGTCGTCATGTCTGCTAGGTTTAACAGTAGAGTTTCTCTTACCATTGCTGGTTTATTTCAAAGTAGCAATAATAGTTTTACTTGTTGATAGTGACAGGTAGTAAGATAAGCTAGGTGGCTTGTAGCATTTATATTTCAAGGTCACCAAGCAATACATTTCCTAGAGATCAGATTGTAAATCAGATCACATTTAAAATAGCCTGAACAGTTATGGATGTAATTTAGGCTTTTGACAACTATTTTTTAAACATGCACCTATGCTGTTATTTCTGGTTGTTGTCTTCCAGTATTTCAGTATTCTTTTCAAGAATTGTGTACCTTTTTGCAATGTGCAAGTCTTTTTTTATGCCAGTGAAGAAAAGAGTAGAGAGAAGACAAATAAAAACACAATTACTTTTTATAATAATGAACAAATAGATACACAATATAAAATACATTGGTAAGGTTTTGTCATATAATAATAATAATAACACAGTGGAAAATTAATATAGTGTGTTTGTGAAACACAAATATAAAGGGAGATATTGAAAAGTGAAAAATCTGCATTTTTTTTTCCTTTTAGTTTTTACCTATTTATGACAGCCACCACAGTAAATAATATATATGTGCATATATTATCATCAGAAATATACTTTTAATATTAGTACATAGATTCTCTGAAATGTATGCTCTTAGTTTGTATTGCTACTGAAGAAATCAGAGTATTCCTCCCAATAATGTCTTAATTTTCCTTTCTCACTGGAAGGTTTTTACCACCATTGTGTAGGGAGGACCAAGGGCCAGCAAATAAAGGGCATATTTATAATCGAGCGTGAATAACACAGATATACCACCAGGCTACGCCCTGCATTTTCTGACACATTTTGAAGCCAGCCGAGTCCCATGAAGTTCTCTCAGCTTAGTGCAGCAGAGAGAGCTTTATTATTGGATGGGAGTCAGTCAAGTAACTTTGACAGGTCACATGACTGAGCTTTCCTCACCACTATTTTTGTTTTACATTTCAATACATTTTTACTGGACTTCAAAGTCTGTGGAGCACATTTGCTTTTTAAATGAGCGCCTAAGACAAAGACGTTTACTCATCAGTTATACAATAGTGAAAATCCTTCTGTTTTTTATGCTTTACCCAACCATAATTTCCTCCGCTACATTTCTCCTATAGCCTACCAATTCAAAAATCAATTTTACACATATGGAAGCCCTTCTCGCATGCTGCCTTTACTTTTTGACTTTGTGCCAGAAAGATCTGACAGGCAAAATGAAGACTGAGGACTGTAGTCTGAGGACATGCTTCCACCTGCTTCCAGCAGAATCCCAAAACCTCAGTGTTCTTCTCAGACAGACCTCGAAAATTATACCTAAGCCCAATCCTTTTACTGGAAGGAGCATTCACAATAACCATGCAGACTATTATAGGAAAACAGTCCTCAATTTGCTCAGGGTCACCATTCACAGATTATTGAAGGCAGCTATGCTCCCAGCACAATTACATCATCATTATAGATCACAGTCTCAGACAGTACACTTGACATTTCTGAGTGCCGTCAGTAGTTGTTTTACAGAAAGACACATGTTTGTTGCGCCATTACTTCACTCCACACCAACAAGTAAGTGTTAGGCAAGGTCGGTATGAGAGTGTGTTAGTTCCTGTGAGTCACAAATAGGAAAATGGATGTTACAGGGACAAAGGTAGGAGATTCAGGACTAAATTGCAACCTGTCCTCTGGTATAGCAAAAACTGAGTACTAAATAAACAAGCACAAAATGTTCTCAAAACTCTCAGAGCACAATGACAAAAATATTCTTCTAAAAAATTTGGTCAAGCAGCAAGATTTGGTGATTCAGTCAATCACAAGCTACCAAGAGTGATATAAATTAAAATGAAACATACATAATTCTATGTTTTATTAGCTTACTTTTTGAGTGATACATTGACTGCTGTGTGTTTTTTTCCCCCAAAGTTCTAACACAAAATTATTTTTTGTACAAGTATACTTTTAACTTTCAGATTGCAGCTACAAATAATATTCTCTGGCAGTACTCCTAATTCAAAACAGGCAACAAGTTTCAGTCCATGAGACACTCAATCTCCCACATGCGCTGTCAGAAAAAAACAAATTTACAGATACACCAGAAGTGGAAAACAACATTTCCATCTCAAAAAAATGTTTTGTGTGCCAGAAAAGGTAGTGTCAATGACACCAAGGGGTTGATTTACTAACCTTATAAACACACCACGAACGTGTATACACCTCTGCAGTGTGTTCCTTCCCAGCATGATCTATGGGTGGAATCTAAACACCTTTGTAATGTGTACACACCCAGCAGGTGTGTTGTGCAAAGCCCTGAATGAATTCCAAGGTGATGTTGGGTAAATTAGCTCTATGTTGTGTTGCTTGCGTTGATGAATGCAAGGAATGTAAATGCATGAGCTAACAATTTTTGTCTAAACTGTGAAGCAGCATTATATATGCATCATGTGCATGATTTTTCCATATATGGCATTAGTGGAAATATGCTTTTAGAGACTTTTTGGTTGATAAATACGTTTTGCTGTGTGAAAATCACACACACCTGGTGTGTGTGTGTGTGTTTAGGTTAGTAAATCACCCCCCAAGGCTTTAGTATTCAGACTCAACAGCAAACTGCATGTTGTGTAAAGAAAGGAAAAGTTTGAAGCTGATAGCACTGGATCCATTACTTATAAGGAAGAACCTGATTGTCCATTTTTATTTTTAACACAAAAGGTCACCTATTTGTTAACTTTTGCTTTCAGGTTTATATAAGACAGCCAACATAATTAAAAAAGCTACTTAAGTATTTAATTTTTATTTGCCTTCTTTTCTATATATTCAATGACCTTTTTGGTTTCCTCTTCCTCAGTTTGCTCCTGCACGCAAATGTATAATTTCTTCTGGTTAAAAAAAAGAAGGGGTTTAACACGTCACAGAAGGACAGGGATGATAAAGCTAATGAGCTGGTTAGGAAATTCAAGGCAATCGGAGCAGGTGACCCTTATGCTGTGTCCATTTCATCAACTCACTGTCAGAGGGGACAAGTATATTGAATTGTTCAAACACACAAGGGAAGCAGTGCAGGCCAAGCTTCAAGGAGTGGGCAGGGAGAAAGGTCAAAAAGGGATTCTGGAATGGATTGAGGGTTTTGTGGTATATTTTAGCATGATTGTTGGAAAGGAAGCCTGAGCAATGCATAAACCTGATAAGATATTTTGACTTGATCATTGACGTAGAATTGTTTTACAGGAGGAAAGGGTGGTTGGTTTATAATAGTACCTTTTAGGTTTCAGATGGACAGAACTGAAGTAAGTTCTGTTTTGGTTTCGATTTATGGTCAAGGCTGGTAAAGAGTGAGGCATACACAAATTTGAGGCAGCTGAGCAGCCCTTCAATGAGGCAGATGCCATTGGCTTAAGGGTCTTGAGGGCTCTGCTGGACCTACAATAAAAAGCACCATAGTAGTATTTTTTATCCAAGCTCGTACATGCCCGTGCCACCTGTGACAGTGGGAACCCTAAGTTTAAGTGAACAGCAAAGAAAGGGACAGTGGCTGGAGATAAAAAAAAAACATTGTTGTGCCCCTGGGAAGAACAGTAACACCTATAGTGTACAAAAGCTAGTGACATAGTTGTGAAAATACCCAGATAAGGAAGCAACAGGCCTAATCAGGGAGGGACTTAAATCAGGATTTAAATTTCCAGTGTCAGGAGGCAAGGAAGCAAGTGAATGTGAAAGGGGTCTTGAGGGACAAGATTGACAAGAAGGTCAGTCTAGGCAGAATGGCTTTCTTTTTGAAAAATCTACAAATATAGGGTCTGGTAGTGTCACCTCTGTGGGGTCATAGCCAAGAGGTAAAGTGGCAAATCTAAATTAATACAGCACATTTTATATGCCAAAGAGTGGCCTGGTAATGATGCCATAGTGGATGAAGTATGCAGACTGCAGTATCAGTTGTTTGGGGACACCATGGACTTTGTGAAGGAGACAGGAGGAATACTCAGTTGTCTTAATAGACAATGAATCTGCATTTAGGCTACTCCCTTTACACCAAGAGAGCATACATTTCATGGCTTGCAAATTGGATGGCCAATTTTACATGGATTCATGTTTACTAATGGGGTGTGCTGTATCTTGCTTCCTGTCTGAGACATTTAGCTCTTTCTCGTTGTGGTCTGTGGAGCAAACAGCAAGAGTGGGTAGAGTGGTACACTATTTAGATGACTTCCAGCTAATAGAAAGGGGGAGGCTTGAATGTGTGGTCCTGATGAAAATAGTCTTGAACATATTTGAGCACTTTGGGGTTCTGGTGGCACCCAAAACAAATGCATCCCTCCACTGGCTTTTGATAACTAGGCATTAAAACTTGAGTGTACGGCCTGTTCAGACTACTGAAGGTAATTGGGAAGGTGTTGCTGAAGAAATGAAGGGCCTGTTGAGATCATTTAACTTTGCAGTTGAGGTGATACCCATGAGAAGGTT
>NW_017306308.1:996140-1013474 GCF_000935625.1 Nanorana parkeri
AACAGCATCACAAGATTAGGGTGACAAAGCAAATGAAAGAGGTCTGGGAAAAGTTTTTGTGAGCGTTCAATGAAATGGTGGTGTGGAGCAAGGCAGAAGGCTCAAATCAAGCTTTATAATTATTCATCAGCACAGTTAGGGGCTTCGCGCTGGATGTGGCCCAGTGCATGGGAAAAGGTAGGACTGACAAGGAATTTAACCTTGCTGGAAATCTTTCCAATTATAATGGCAGTGGAGTTGTGGAGCAATGATCTGGGGAATAGGAAAAGGGCATTTTGAACAGACAACCTGAATGTTGTACATTCGATGAACAACAAGGTCAGTGAAGGTAGTGAGGCTGCTCAGGTATCTTGTTTCAAGATGCAAATATTTAATTCTAGCTTATGTAGTAAGGATAGTAAGCTGTCCATACTGGCAGAGCCGGTTCACTGATCAGTCTAGCAGAGAGGCTTGGGTTGTCTTGAACACAGGAATACCTTAAATCTTGTCGAAGCTGTGGAAAGAGATCTATGAGGTTGGTTGCTAGCTTTTGAGACACAGGAATGAGACAGCTTAGTAATTTTTTTTCTATTCATTTGAACACTTAGATGAAGCAGGCAAACCTGATCCCTGACCATTTTGACATGGACTTATTCAGGATTTAGGTGGCCACCATGTTGGAGGCAGGCCAATTGAGGAGATTAAGGCCACTGTGAAATCCGGGGCATTCAGGACTTATATACAAGGGAATGTTAACACTTGAGTAGCTTCTAATCAAGTATTTGTGGGGTTAGCCCCGAGGTGAATGGGTTTCTAAAGCTGGAAATTCTAATCATCTTGATGGTTCAGGTTATAAGGGAACTGTGTGGTTACTTAGCCACTCATTTGTCTACTAAGCATTCCAGAGGGCCAAAATCAGGAGTTATGGTGTTCATCTGGGTTTAGAGAGGAGAGGCCTGCAAGACCACTGGCTTAGCAGAAGGGGTCTAAGGTATAAACAGATGATCAGGCTCATGGAGGAAGTTGCAGTGAGGTGGAGTTCGCCATCTGCGATTGTCTTTCACACTGTAAACAAATTAGGGGTTAATTAGTAAATAAAAGAGGTTCAGAGCCCTACTTTGCTTGTGGTGGAGGATCAGGGCACCCTCAGAAAGCTGCAAATGGGAATGCGCTCTGACTGTGCAGTGGAGCTCTAGTACTGTAGGCACAAAAAGGGAAGAAATTACTGAAATTTACCAATAAACTTGGCTTTCCCCAAATGTTTGCCATAAAGTAGGTATTATGACTTAATTTGGGGTTATAAGTTTGAAAAAGGGGTGGAGTGGAACATCCAGACTTCATCTCTTTTCTTTTCCTCAGTTTGCTACTGCACTAAGATTTATATTTACTTCAATTTGTTTACATAACTGATCTGCTGCAAGTAAATTTTAGGACTTGTTGTTTGAAGTAATGTCTTTCATACATGTCCTATGAAATAGATGGGAGGAGAAACACTGCCTACGTGCCTACATCACGGTGACTTTAGACACCGGAGATCAGCGAGACATTGGTAGGGAAATGGTTTATAAGCAGAGGAAGACCACAAAGCAGGACACTATGGAGTCTATATAGCGCCCCTGTTTTGGAGCACAAGATGTGTTATTTAAGAGCATTGAGTACATAAGACTATATTGGGAATCTTATCTTATGACACTTGGTCATATAGGGATCTAATAGCTGATCATATAGGGAAAAAGTGGAAGCATTAGAAGTATTACGTTTTTAGCTACACTCCTTGTTGGAGAACAAGTGATGTATAGTAGATAACAATGTACAGAATGTGGACCATTAAATATGCCAGGGATTTATTTCTCTCCCCCTTTTTGTCGGAGGAGTTTGCCATATGTACACCCTGCTAGATCTAATGTGATCAATTTGCAGTATCCTTCATATATGAGTGGTTTCAAGCACTTTTACTTCATAGAGACATACATGGTTATTGGAGTCTGAGTGTTTATATGGCTGGGATAATACAAACTGGTATTATTATGGTGAATAGCCAATTAATTACTTAGATGGATAATATTTATTTGTATATATAGTGCTGGTTTGATAAGACTTCTGGGAATCTTGGATCCTAGTTTTTCATTTTTATTGAGTCTAAGAGTGCTTCTTCAATCCAGAATGTAAGTGGCTTGGGGCAGGATATTAAAGGTTTGACAGTAAATGAACTAGTTTATTGTAGAAAACTGATTAATAAATAAATAATATACTTACATTTTCATTGGTACAAACTAGTGGACTATCGTACATGCCTCTGTCTCCTTATGCCTACCCGTGGTCCCGCAAACCTCCAGCAGGGAGAGGAGGTTTTTTCCTTTTCCATGTTGGATAAATCCCCCTGCGATATATGTGTGACTTGCAGTAAGTATAAATGAGTAGTAGGTAAGAATACAGGTAATGGAAACTATATGAAAAAGTGTTTTTTTTTAACCTGTAAAAATGTTTTGTATATCTTACATTACTTGTTTTCTTTAGTTAGCCCTTCATCCCCTCAAAAAGCACTGAATGAAATGCATTGGGATCGTTATCTGCCACAAGCAATACAAGACTCTGAGATTCAGCAAATATGCCATGTGAATTGGACTCACTGTATCATGCTGTATATGATTGCGTATGTGGCAGGGCAGGGTAGGGTGGAAGTATACAGGGAATATAATGTGAAAAAGACCTTGGCTGTGTCTTATATTTGTTATGAATTTGATGTATCATTTTAACATGTGGTCACAATAAATGAAGGTTTTATGATCAATAAGAAGCATACGTCTCTTAGAAACCCCAATATTTTGGACTCTGTGGTAACTTGTATGTTTTAGGCAAATGGTTTGCCAATTTTGAGACTCGTGGAGGTAGTGTTATAGGGATTACTGATTATTAGATAATCACAGATTAATCAGTTATTTCTATTGTTGGTAAGGCTACCAGATTTCGCTACTGCATAGAAAAACATTGACCACAGTGGGGTAGTTCAAATTACACTATTTGCCTAAAACATGTAAATGAGTCTGCTGAGCAAATGAGGGCAAATTATGAAAAAACATAAAATAAATAATACATCACATTTGAAAACATCACCCAGAACACAGTGCTCATTTTAAATAAAGAAAACAAATATTTTACTATATTTTTTTTTACTAAAGATTTGCATTGTGACTCTGATTCTTTAAGATGCGGCAAAGACTTGTAGCATACAATTTTCCTACATATTATTTCATTCTAATTATTAGACCAGAAAAAACTTTAATACTCCTGCTAAAAGCCAGATATGAACGAAGTAGAACTTCATTTCGGTTGCCAAGGAATGTGGCATCATAAGATGATGAACTCTACAGTGACCTACATTTATTAAAGAGCAGTGCTCCATGCTGGTGTTTCAAGCACTCACTAGCAATTACAGCACATTAGGCAGAGGAGTGAATCTCAAGGGGAACTGTCTAGTCTTTTAATCAAGCAGCAGTGAAGTCAGGAAGGGTTGGAAGCAAAAAAATCTTATTCTTTTTTTACCCCATCTTTCATCTATTATGTTTTTAACCTCTGAACTTTGTTGAAAGCATGTTTTATATAATGCAAAGCTATTATTCTTTCCCAGTAACAAAGACAATAATTGTTACTCACAGCATGCAGAATGTATGTGCAAATGTTTTATTACATGATGGTCTAAAATATGTTTGATTCAGAGTTGCCAAGCATTTTTGTATGTGATCGATAAACATTACCAAATCCATATACACTGCAAATATACAATATATATTTTGGAAAATATATTTCTTTTTTTTTTCTTTGCAATTTTTTTAGGAATTGCGTTAAATAATTCAAATACCGGTAATAAGTATTTTTATTAGGGCTGTGTCAATTAAAGATTGATTTCTCGATTAATCGTTAAACGTTTTGATCGATTAAAATTATTTTGATCGCTAATGAAAACACTCACCTCTCCGCTGGCTTCCGGGAGTCCCGTCGGTGATCCGGTGACGTCACGCATATCGACGTCACCAGACTCATCCCCTTTCCCAAGTGGCTCCGTCGGCTAACGAAGGGAAGGGTGAGGAGTCCGGTGACGTCGATGTATGTGATGTCACCTGATTCCTCCCCCCTTCGTTAGCTGAGGGAGCCACTTGGGCCGGTGAGAAACTTTCTGCACGAGCGCCAGCCAAGGCATTGGCCTATACACATACAGCACAGCAATGAAGTAATAAAATGAACTAGGATCACACTAATCCAGCACGTTATTATTCTGAGTTGTCCCACTCAAGCGGCGGCCATATTGAGTGGGGCACGTGAGATTAATAACGTGCTGGATTAGTTATTTTTAGTTAATTTTATTACTTCATTGCTGTGCTGTATGTGTATAGGCCAATGTAGTTGGATCTGTATGTGCGTTATAATTAATCGAAATGAATTGATTTCAAAAAAATTTGATGAATCGAACACGAAAATGTTAATCATTACCAGCATTAATTTTTATTTCCATAAATAATGGGCATTCAATTTTACTATGATGTCTAATGACCTGCCCAGATATGGACTAATTCTCTGCTAGGTCTTGTTGGAATCAGACATCTCAAACTGCTAATGTGCCTGACAATTTGTAAGTTATCCATTATTTTGTGGCACTATATATACATGTACATGCTGCATATTAATGTATCCAAATTGTGTAGTGGGCCAAGATGAAATTTAGTTGGTTCTGTCTTGACTGACTTCAAGATCTTTAAAATCTGGAACCATAATGGAATATGCCCCATCAAGATACTTGAGAAATAAAGGAACCTGGTATCCAGTGGCCATCCGCAAAATTTTTGGGTAAATGTATTTATTTTTTCACTTTTATAACACCCATGATCTAAAAAAGTGTAGAACTCACCCTGCCCAGCAAATATTGGGATGTCAGATGAATAAGGGACTGTTTCTTCTCCAGTAAGCAAAGTGTCTTACTGGTTGTGTCTTACCTGCCCAGAAACTCGAATGTTGGCTGCAGAGAAAAATCATTTCATCTTATAATATCACATTGCAGAGCCCTGAGGCTTTGCAGCCGTTAACTGCTCTTCCTGTTTTCTCAACTAGCCAAACCTTATTTTCAATATCTCTGAGGGCTCCTACAAGCACACTACATTCATAACCACTTCCAGACATACCCAGACATAAAATGTATTTGTTACCAAAAAAATGTAAAGGTTGTACTGATTTTGAATACAATATTGCTAATTACTAATGAAAAAGCGCATGGTACTCACACTGTTGTATGAACAGAGGCATAATTTTCCTTTATGGTAGACAGTAAGACTGAAATATAATTCAGGATATTTGATTGCAGTTTTATTCCCATCCTTCTATGTTTGGTAGAATGATAGGAACAAGAAGGGCATGTGCACAGTTAAGAAGTGGATGTTGTCTATGCTGGCTCAGCACTACTCCAGCACTATATCTACACACAGATTACAACATACACATGGCCCTCACCTGGACCTATTTCATACAGTATCCAACAAATATATGTTAAACTGCTCTTTTAAAGTGTTAGAAACAAATTTCCAGATGCCCTCCTTCTTCCTTTCAGGGATCCAAGATTGCTCTGACACCAACTACAGCTAATGAGGGTGCTAATGCACAGGCTCCTATCTACAAAGCCACAGTACATTGCCAGATCTTTGGTTGGTGATCGATTTTTTGATTTTTTAAAATGCTGTTCACTTTGCAAGATAACTTGCACTTTGCAGGGAGAGTTTCCCGCTAGTTTAGTGAATGAGGTGAAGCTCTGCTGACTTCCGTAAACTAATCGTGTGCAAGTATAAATACTGTGTTTTTATTTTCCTTGCACATAATTGGGTATTATATGCAAAGTAAACTGTCTCCATTTTCACCAAGCTAAGGCAGCCGCTAACCCCCGCAATGTGCAGATTCAATTGCAAATTAAACAGCCTATTTGTACATTACCTTTAGTAAATCAACCCCATGAAGTCTACACATATGTTGCTACCCAACCTGTGTACTGGATAAGCAGATATCATATATAACCATGCAAGCCATATCCAGAAGTTACAAATATTGCCACCTATTCTGGCAATTCAGTCTTCATCTCATAAGCCCACAACCTTTCATCTGCAAAAAATACTGAATTTCCTCTACATTCCAACAACAAAATGTTTTCCTTTTTTGCTGAACCTAAACACACAACCTTACCTATGGGAGAACCTCAACACTTTTCTCCACTTTGGTCACATGATGAGAAACTTTCACAGACAGTCTTTAAATCCTGGTCCCTAATAGACCATATAGTATTTGTAACCTGGGCTTTTTTCCATCTCTTTTTTTTGTGGGGAGACCTTTGAAACCAAAATTCTACTCTTAAACAAAACCTATATATAAAATCATATTTCCTGTTCCTCATATTTTTCCTCGCTTTATCTCCTGTTTTTCCTCTCCTTGTTCCTTTTCTTTCCCTTACATTTTCTATCCCCTTATTTGTTGAGTATACTGTATATCTCTATATACAAATAGCAAGTCATCTACTGATAAATTACAAAAAATATTAAGTGAGGCAGTTATTAAGTCTTACCACAGAGTGTCCTGGAGGCTAAGTTTCCCTGCCAATAAAACTAAAGTTTACAAAATCAACACTTTCCTAGGGGTTGATATTATACATATTCATGAAATCCTCTCTATTGGTCCAACTAGATATCTGTGTTTGCTGTTCTTCTGTTTTATAATTAAATTGCAAAAATAAATACCTCTTAAAAAAAAGACAGCCTTCGGTAGACTATATTACTACCAGAACCAACAGGGAAGAAGCCTGTGAGAACAATGGGGTCTCTTCACTAAGCTGCCGTAGGCAGCCGAGTGACTAACCGACCCCAAGCGAAGTGAGTCGAACGCTGTTCGGCTATTCACTTCAGGCTGGTACGGCTATTTCCAGACGTATATCAGCTGAAATCAGTCGTACATCGGGTGGCTTTGTGTGGCGGAGCGGCATTCGGCTCAGCTATTCTGCTCGGTACCTCTGTGGTACCAAGCAGAATAGAAAAATAGTTTAAAAAGTAGGGAAAAAAATTAGAAAACGATTGCGCGGAGCTAGCAGTGACAGCTAGCTCCGCCCAACTGTTTTCTATTGGCCGGGCGGTTTTGCTGCTGTCCCAAAAAAAAAAAAAAAAACATTTCACCATAGGAATGCATAGCTAGATTCCTATTGGCTATTTCACTTTGCAATAGCCAATAGCAAACTAGCTATTGCACCCGCCCTCCGCTGCTGTCAACGACAGAGGGGGACCTGATGGAGAACTGCAGGTCCCCCTCTGCTGATTGACAGCAGCAGTGGACGGGTGCAATAGCTAGTTTGCTATTGGCTATTGCAAATTGAAATAGCCAATCGGAATCTAGCTATGCATTCCTATGGTGGGTTTTTTTCTTCTGATGGCAGCCAACGGCTCCGATCCCAGAAGCAAAAAAAAACGAGCAGAGTGAACCTTTCTGGGAGAAAGTGTTTCTCTCCCGGGTGGCCGGGAGCATATTAGACTCCCAGAGCGTCCGGGGGAGGAATGACAGAGAACACGGAGAGGCCGCTCTCAGTGTGTAATGACAGCGTCCCTGGTTACCTGGTAACCAGGGACGATGATCTCTCTGAAAATGGCCGGAGCCAGCCGTGAGATGATGGCTGGCTCCGCCCAGCTGTCAGAAGCAGGCTGTCGGCCAGCTTCGGCTTTCACCTCGGCTCAGTCGAGCCGAGGCATATGCCTTCGGCTCGACTGAGCCGTTCGGCCGACCTCGGGAGCAAATAGCCCGTACAGCAGCCCTTCAGTTCTACTGAACTGAAGGGGTCCTGGGGTCGAAGCTAGCCGAAGGATCAGCCGAAGCTACGGCTAGATCCTTCGGCAGCCTAAGGTAAATGTTAAGGTATTCCTCTCTATGAGATCCCCCATTGACAAAAAAAAGCATTACATCCTACTTATGCAAAGGGAGACCACATTTTATTTTTTTGGGCTAGCCTCTTTTTTGACACCCCCCTGTCTCTAGTATTTAACACCCTACAGTTTGTAAAATAAGCAACTTTATGTGGTGTATCCAAGGTGGTGAATATTTGTAAAAACAATTGACATTCTTCTGCATATTTTCCTCGACCATTCTCTCACCACAGCAAAAATTGTTCAAATCCAGGTACAATTAAATCCCCTCTTTAAAAAAATATGATGTACGATAAACTCCAATGAAGTTATGCTGATATCAGGGCCTAATAACATTATAGATGGAAGACATTAGAGTTAGGCAAGTTGCATAACATTCATGCTTCTACCTCCTAAATTGGAATAAACATCAATTATAAAAATGGCTTATTTTGTCCTCTAAACTTAATTAAGAGTATGCAGCCAGATGGTTACCATGTAAGGCTCAAAAGTTCTAATTTAGAACTTTTTGCTCTATAAATTCAGTGACTCCAATTACGTAAATACTTAAATGCTCTAGGATATCAATTTCCTTAATTTATTTATTTGTTACCAACCAAAATGGCAATTTAGGCTATTTGGACAGGCCACTTAGGCCCCCCTTATATTTTCCTTGTCTTTTCTTTGTTTTCTTTCTCAAACTTTCCCAAATTTTTTGTCTCTTTTCAATTATCTCTGATATCTAGTATCAACTGAGCACAGTAATTACGACATACAGGTGAAACTCGAATAATTAGAATATCGTGCAAAAGTAATTGCAGTAAGTTCTGCAAAAGGGGCCCAAACCAAGTACTGAGTACATATGCATGCTTGTACTTTTCAGAGGTCCGATATTGTTCTATGTACAATCCTTGTTTTATTGATTGCATGTAATAATCTACTTTTTTGAGGTTGTGGATTTGGGGTTCTTGGGGTTTTCATGAGCTGTAAGCCATAATCATCACAATTATGACAAATCACGGCTTGAATTATCTTGCTTTGCATGTAATGAGTCTATCTCATATATTAGTTTCACCTTTTACCCAGTTTCCCCGAAAATAAGACCTACCCCGAAAATAAGACCTAGTGATATTTTTGGGAATTGCTAAAATATAAGACCTACCCCGAAAATAAGACCTAGTTGTGACCGATCCCTGGGCCGGTGGTGGCAAAAGGGGGAATTTGAAGAGCCGCGGAAGAGAATCAGCGGTGTCAACAAAGCCAGCTCTAGAGGAAGCGGGGCGGCAGCGGAGGGAGCAAAGCCACATAAGCAGATGCTTCCCCTATAGCGCGGTCTCCTGTCACAGGCGGAGTGATACCAAATGCACTCCGCCTGTTAGTAATCAATAGTGAAAGCGTGCTTCACTCATTCTGGCCAGCGATGGTTAACAAATTGCTCTTGGAAAGGTACGACACACCTGATTGCCCTGATCACCATATTCTTAACTTTGACACTCACTCCTGTCTTGTAAATCTTCTACCGGTAATAAGTGTGGATTGTTGTACATTTAAAAAAAATAAGACCTACCCCTAAAATAAGACCTAGTGCGTTTTTTTGAGCCAAAAAAAATATAAGACAGTGTCTTATTTTCGGGGAAACACGGTAAGTTGCATTAGTGAAATAAATGAATTTTGCACGATATTCTAATTATTCGAGTTTCACCTGTAGTTGTATTTCTGCATAGTCGCCATAAGCAGTAGCCTAGGGCAACAGCACTACCAAGTGTGGCACACAGCCACCCACACATCATTTCTATCAAATGTCAATAACACATTCAGCTTTATAATAAAAGGTTCCAGACTACTGTCCTGCTAGCCAGTGCAGTTCAGCTGGGTCCTATTTGTTGTTCTCTCTATTCAGCTTGTTTATTTATTTGTTTGGTCAAATTGTGTGCTCTGTGCTCTGTGCTCACCTTTCCTGTGTACATTAGATAAATGTAACAGTGAGTGATGGGACTGTCTTATTCAGCCTCTCTGCCCCAAATCTCATTAACCTGTAACTATGATTGCTGATCTTGTTAGTGTGATATTAAAGTGACATTAAACCCTCAGATGTTTTAACATAAACCAATACTGTAATGTGTGCCTTACTGTAATCCATGGTAGTTTCCCTTCTCTTTGCTGCTCTTCCTTTTAATTCCTCATTTCTTCTCATGCTTGGGGAGAACTTCCCTTTGCAGCCCAGGCCCTCTTCCTGTAGTGCAGGCTCAGGTTACAAACCTATACAAACCTATACACAGACACCATGGGGTTGATTTACTAACCTTATAAACACACCACGAACATGTATACACCTCTGTAGTGTGTTCCCTCCCAGCATGATCTATGGGTGGAATCTAAACACCTTTGTAGTGTGTACACACCCATCAGGTGTGTTGTGCAAAGCCTTGCATGAATTGCAAGGTGATGTTGTGTAAATTAGCTCTATGTTGTGTTGCTTGCGTTGATGAATGCAGGAATGTAAATGCATGAGCTAACCATTTTTGTCTAAACTGTGAAGCAGCATTATATATGCATCATGTGCATGATTTTTCCATATATGGCATTAGTGGAAATATGCTTATCATTCTGGCCAGCGATGGTTAACAAATTGCTCTTGGAAAGGTACGACACACCTGATTGCCCTGATCACCATATTCTTAACTTTGACACTCACTCCTGTCTTGTAAATCTTCTACCGGTAATAAGTGTGGATTGTTGTACATTTAAAAAAAATAAGACCTACCCCTAAAATAAGACCTAGTGCGTTTTTTTGAGCCAAAAAAAATATAAGACAGTGTCTTATTTTCGGGGAAACACGGTAAGTTGCATTAGTGAAATAAATGAATTTTGCACGATATTCTAATTATTCGAGTTTCACCTGTAGTTGTATTTCTGCATAGTCGCCATAAGCAGTAGCCTAGGGCAACAGCACTACCAAGTGTGGCACACAGCCACCCACACATCATTTCTATCAAATGTCAATAACACATTCAGCTTTATAATAAAAGGTTCCAGACTACTGTCCTGCTAGCCAGTGCAGTTCAGCTGGGTCCTATTTGTTGTTCTCTCTATTCAGCTTGTTTATTTATTTGTTTGGTCAAATTGTGTGCTCTGTGCTCTGTGCTCACCTTTCCTGTGTACATTAGATAAATGTAACAGTGAGTGATGGGACTGTCTTATTCAGCCTCTCTGCCCCAAATCTCATTAACCTGTAACTATGATTGCTGATCTTGTTAGTGTGATATTAAAGTGACATTAAACCCTCAGATGTTTTAACATAAACCAATACTGTAATGTGTGCCTTACTGTAATCCATGGTAGTTTCCCTTCTCTTTGCTGCTCTTCCTTTTAATTCCTCATTTCTTCTCATGCTTGGGGAGAACTTCCCTTTGCAGCCCAGGCCCTCTTCCTGTAGTGCAGGCTCAGGTTACAAACCTATACAAACCTATACACAGACACCATGGGGTTGATTTACTAACCTTATAAGTCAGCTAGGGCAGTGGTGGCAAACCGTGGCACTCCAGCTGTGCCAAAACTACAAATCCCAACATGTATCTGCCTCTGGGAGTTATGTCTGTGGCTGTCAGAGCCTTGCAATGCATCATGGGACTTGTCGTTCCAAAACAGCTGGAGTGCCAAGGTTCACCACCACTGAGCTAGGGAATGACAGTAGAAGACAGTTAGTCTATATCGTAGAAAGTATGACTAGGGCCAGTATTCTTCATAAAAGAGGTGCTCCTGTGCCCCAATTCTACCTTCTAAAATACAGAGACCCCAGTAGACCCATAAAACAAGATCTCTGACCATTCACCTGCTCATTGCAGTCAAAATTTCAAGACACTTTATAAACATGATACCCCCTACCATCACTGAATAGTGTTGCAGAATAAATCAAGTAACACAGATGGAGGAAGCTCAAACTATAGCAAAACAACACCCTAGACTGGTACAGGCACAGGCAGACCACATGGCTATTTTTCAAATCCTCTACCACTCACACCTAACTAAAATACTGAATGCCTGCACACTTGAGCCGTTGACCACACTTTAATGTGAAACTTCTCAGACGGGAATTTGGGGCTGGCATTAGGGGCTGGCCTTTATACCTTTCCACAATACCCTATCTTCAGTTCCCTCCCAAAACAAACACACACATCTCCCTCCCACATCTCTCTTTCCCCACTCTACCCCCTACTTTATTTTCCTTCTCTCTCTCCTCTATCCTATACTTGTCCCTATCTCATTGCACCTTTAGCCTACTTCCCTTTTCTCTGCCTCTGTCTATATCCTGTTCTAACCTTTTCTATAATCCTTACTTAACATACTACTCTGTTTTTAAAATAGAAAATAAATATGGTAGTTACAATGATTGTCACTCACAGTTCATCATACAGGATCCCTTAGTTTGGTTGAAACCTGTGTTTCTAAAAAATTTTAACATGATGTTCCTCATAAGTTTGCCAACAACGAGCATTTGGACCCCTCTTTCACATGTATGTGCGCTTAATTTGCAACTATTAACTTTTTTGACATACACTTAAGGTAATTTAAAAAAAAGATGACCCTGGGTTCTGTTTTAAATAACTGAGGAGTCAGTTAGTGATTTTGAAGATGCACAACTTATTCTATAGGTTTCTTTTAGACTAGTACAGTGTGCACAGTATTTTGTCAATGAAGTGTCTTTGAGCCTAAAGAATGGGTCCATATTGCAAACTAGTTGTATTGTGTATGTTAATTATTCAATGTGTACTCTACCTTTTGTTAAAGTGTGTTGGAATTGGAGTAAATAGGGAAAGCTGACAGGGCATTTTCAGGGAGAGATAGTTACTGCCATGCAGTGCTATATCTTGCTACATACAGAGTTATACAGTGCTATAGCCAATGCTGTATTGTGCAACAGTAAGTCGCAGTGTGGTGGGCTACAAAATATGGAGCCTTTCTCTCTTTTTCACTGTGCTGTAAAGTGCTGTAAAGACATGTTTGCCGTTTCTTTCTGGAAGTGCATGTGCTATATACAAAGAGCATACAGAGGATGTGGTTGAGTGAATAATCAGGCCTTCCTCATCATCTCCCCCCTCCTCCAAGGAGCAGACCAGTGCAGTTTCATCAGCAGCTGCGAAAGCACTGCTCCTGTACAGCTAATCTTGCATTTGCCCCAAAGCCCGGATTTAGAAAATTGGTTGAATTATTTCAGTACACCTTTAGTAACATACTGCAGGAGGGAGTGCAGGAATTAATTTTAAATCATGTGTAGGAAGAAAGGGCATGAAGCATAGACAGAGGGGACAAGGAGCAGGGAAGGAACAATTGCCATTGATATTCCTTCAGTTTCAGCTTACTGCCAAGTGGGCTTAGGCAATAAGGAGGGTGGGGATGATGAGGTGGACTATCATAACTGGGTGCCAGAAATTGTAGAGGAGGAAAGTGAGGAAGAAGTAAAACATCAGAGAGGCATCCAGTGGCAGTTTGCAGAGGGGTAGAGAGAGCAGGTGTCCTATTCCACTAGATGGTATGGCCCATGGGTGCAGGCCACTGCTATGCCCAGGTCCCCTCTGTATGGCTCAACAGTCTGGGCCTTTTAAACACCCCTGCTGCTGACAGCACTGTAGTGGTTTGCAGTATCTGCATGCTGCATCTCAAGTGTTTTAAATCTACAGTTTTTGTACCACATGAATGAGGCGACACATGACTGTTCACAGCAAAGTGGTGGGAGCAGCATATGAATGATATTGGTCAGCACCAAATGGCCTGCACACCTCTTTTTCGTTTCCCCCATTCTACCTCTCCCACCCCTTCACAAGAATATCCGTCTGCATCTTCTGCAACATCTTCACCTCAAGTGATAGGGATGGAAGTCTGACAAGGGATTTGAGAGGCCTATCTTGGCATATCAATAGGGGAAGAGTGTCAGCATAGGAGCACGCAGAGAAGGACCAGGCGCAGCAACAAGTCTCCTAACCCCACCCTAGAAAAAATCTATAACCGGCCTTTATAGCAGGGCGCACATTGGGAAGGCTTACAACAATACAAAACACAAAAATTCCCCAGCCTCAACCTGCCAGCCAGCCTACTAACCCCACCCTGCTGTCTCCAGCAGCATCATTGACCAGACAGGTGTCTCTTACCTAGAGTGTAAAAAAAATATTCACACAATCATCACCATGTCCAGCATCTGAATGCCAGCTTGATAAAATTGATAGCTTTACAGCTGCTTCCATTGCAGATGGTGGATTCTGCACCCTTCCACAATTTTGCAGCCTGTGTTGTACTACAGTGGCAGATAGCTAGGCACCATTTTTTCACCCAAAAAGCCACCCCTGCCCTCCACCTAAATGTGGAGGGTAATGTCTCCCTGTCACCGGAACATGTGATTAGTGGCAGGGTCCACATGACCACACACACTTGGTCCAGCAAGCATAAGCAGGAGTGTTACATCTTTTTTACAGTACACTGGGTACATTTGCTGATGGTTGGGAAAAATAAAGTACTGTATGGGGCACACCAGTGGAGGTGCTTGTGCTGCTATATGTGCTGCAACTTGGTTATTGTCATAGTTCACCTCTACTCTCTTTTCCTCAATGGTCATTTTAGATAATACAGTGTGGTAATTAACAAAAAGAAGATTACAAGCTATACCATGAAACTGTTTTGCCACTGTTTGGCAACTGGTATGAAGTTGAAGGTTTTGGCTTTATTTTTATTTTTTTCGAAGTGGGAGCCTTGCAATAGATTTTAGATCTGTTATGTCTTCTAATTTCATCCGTTTAGTTCTGGCCTACTGCTAGCTAGAAAATGAGGCGTAACAGCAAAAACTATCCGAAAAATACTTTTCAAATTGAAATTAATTAGACTAGGGTTCTGATGCTGTATGTAAGCCAAGGGATAATGTAAAAGCAAAAAAACTATACTACACACATGCAAATTATGTGATGCCAGAGTATGGTGTTACTGATGCTGTCCATGAGAATCATACTATTTTGATACACCGCATACAGCTTAAAGGCATCTCCCAAGCATGTCATTTAAAGGACTGGTGTTGCCCTTGAAACTGCATAAAACAGAGGTCCCTCTCCCCGCTGAAAAGTATTTCTTTAAAAAATTTTTTTCCATCGGTACATATCTCCTATGGCAGTGTCTGGATCCCCATGCCCTTTGACAATATCTCTAAATTAAATACAAAAAGAACAAAGTATAAAATGAATGTTTATTAGGATAATATATTACAAGTACACTTGCCACAGTTACATGCTTTAGTAAATTCATATTTTTTACCACATTAATAAGCCACATTCTCAGAATACTGACATATAAAATGGCAGTTCCCACAGCTTCTAAGACACACGTGTACTTTAAGTGTATTGGCTACTTAGGTTTAACTGCTACTTCTTGACATTTAGAAAGCACTCCACTTACTATCCGCCAAGAACATTTTTAAGCAGTGTGTGCCAAGGAAAGTTTTGAATTGCTGTGGTCACCATGGAAACAAATAGCAATCTAATCATTTAAGTGAGCTCCTGCAATGTTTAACCTGAGCTTGTCAGCAGAGAAAATGTGTTTATTGAGAAATACTTTATTAATTACTAACTCATGTTGAAGAAATGCATCTTGTATAGTAAGGAAGGAAATTAAGTTTGCTCTTTATTGGAAGTGATTTAAGAAGGTGTTTTAAAAATCTTAAAGGATATAATAGTTTAATGCATTCACATATTTAACCAGGTTTTCTGAACTAAATAGGATTAACTCTCCCAATTTTTCTTTCTAAAGGGAAACTAAAGAATGCGGATAAGTCTTTCCACACTCATCACATTTGCCCTTCAAAGTATTTAATAAACACTGATGTTCACAGGGGAGATGAAATAATACATGTAATCTAAACATTAGTTTAAAAAGAACTTTTGTAAAGTACTACAACCTTCTTAAGTTCAAAAACTGGTACATAAGACCCTTTATCTAAAAAGGATAATCTCTCTATTATCTATTGGTATTTACCGTATATAGCACAGACAATTTACACAGAGCTTTACATAGTTGCACATCACAAAAGTCCCCACCCTCCAGGAGCTTAATTAAGGTCCCCTATCTCACATACATATGAAGGCCAATTTAGAAGCCAAATAACCTACCAGCATGTCTTTGGAGCATGGGAGGAAACCCACACAATCACAGGAAGAACATGCAAACTCCTTGTAGATAGTGACCTTGCCGGAATTCGAACCAGGGACCCCCAGTGCTGCAAGGCAGAAGTGATAACCACTATGCCACTGTGACAATATATATAAAAAAGTCAGGCAGAACCAGGCCCACTTGGAGTTCGGGGTGTTGCAAAGTACCCAATTTAACCTAGCCTTGTTAGAATCTTAATCCCTGTAACATTTCCAAGATTTGTACCTTCTTCACAAATGATACCACAAAAGCTACTAACACACTCTCTTGTCATCTCTCACCTCGACTACTGCGACTCCCTTCTCATTAGCCAACTTCTATACAAGCTATCCCCCTTCAGTCTATTATGAATACTGCGGCCAAACTCATGCACCTCACCAATCACTCAGTGGCCCTGACCCCTCTCTGCCAATCCCTCCACTAGATTCCAATAGTGCAACACATAGTTACATATTTACATAGTCAGGTTGAATAAAGACACAAGTCCATTGAGTTCAACCTATAGAGATACAGAGAAAAAAAGAAAGAAGAAAAGCATAAACAGAACGCTGTTTATGTTTAAACAGCTACCCCCTCCAGAGGACGGCAAAACACCCCTATAAAGCATGGTTCAATTTGGGGGAAAAACAGGGGAAAAAAATTCCTTCCTGATCCCATAAGGCAATCGGATATTCCCTGGATCAACAATCTCTGATGCTTAATATACCTATAAGAACTCAATATCCAGTAGTATTCTGTGCATTTAAGAATACATAGAATTCAAAATGCTAACAAAAACATACAAAGCTGTTCACAACTCTGCGCCTGGATACATCTCCAGCCTCATCTCAAAAAAGTACCAAATCCGTCCTCTCTGCTCCTCCCAAGACCTCCTGCTCTTTAGCTCCCTCATCACTTCCTCCCATGCTCGCCTCCAGGGCTTCTTCAGAGCCTTTCCCATCCTCTGGAACTCCCTACTACAACCTATTCGTCTATCTCCTTCTCTGTCTGCCTTTAGGTGATCCTTGAAAACTCACCTCTTTGAGAAGCCTATTTCACCTCCTCTTAAAAACTGTACATCTACTCCTTCAATCAGCTCATCCCTCACAGTTATTACCTTATTTATTACTTTCCCTTCCTTGTAGATTATAAGCTTTCATAAGTAAGGTCCTTCTAGTCCTTTTGTATGGTATTGGATTTTTACTGTCTCCCCATATGTTCCAAAGCACTGTGCAAACTGTTGAACTATATAAATCCTGTATTATAATAATAATAATAA
>NW_017306308.1:1013665-1029064 GCF_000935625.1 Nanorana parkeri
ATAATAATAATAATAATAATAATAATAATCATAATAATAATCATAATAATAATCATAATAAAAATGTACTTAGAACTGCAATTCAAAGAACTAAAGTATAGTTTGTTAAAGTAGATATAACTGAATCACTAACATTTCATAGGCTTTAACAGCTGGTGATAATGATATAAAGGTTTTGTTCTGCCCCGTCTCCCAAAATCCCCTGCCTGTAAATTACCATGTCACATACTCGTCCAAAAGAAAAAATAAGCATCAGTGCCAAAACACATTGCCCAGAAATATTACACCGTTTAGTTTTTTTAAAGGAAAGCCTTTAACCCCCTCCTGTCTGATTAACGTAGGAAAACGGCTGGATGGGAGCCTTATAGATGTGAGTGAGTGTCTTAAAACGTCCTTTGTGCCTACACCCATTTGTGCATGCCAGGCAAAACTTTAAACATCCAGCGATGGCTGTTTACATACAAGTGGTCCAGCGCCTGTAGAGTTTGTATGTTGTGCCTTCTTCCGTCTACCCCCCCCCTTCCCCTACCACCGCGATCCCGGGCTCCCTGTACTTGGCTCTGTGCAGGGAGATCGGAGGGAGATCAGTGCATGATCTCCTTCTGTTCTCCCCTCTGGTGTTGTGAGTGCAGCAGTGATGCTTATTACATCACTTACGCATTTAGCCATCATTCTCTGGCTACAGAAGCAGGAGAAAAGCTGGCGAAACATATCTTTGGGGGTCCCTAGGTCACATTAGGGGTCTTAGAAACACCTGATGTCTCCATAAAGAGGACATGTTACTGTAATTTGATATCACATACACGTGCAAACATGTGTCGGGTGCACTTACGTGCGAAAACTACGACTGCGCCCGTTACATCGCACATGTTACATATCATCGTGTACGTCAGAGTGAGAGCAATAATTTTAGGGCCACCAATCACGATTAACACTAAATTGATGAGCAGTAAAAGCTTTTAAAGCATTGCCTATGTGCAATTTTAAGGTTTGATGTGTTTGTTGTCTATTTAACTGATGTGACCCCATATTTTGTATTTTACCAAAAAATTGGGTAATAATAAATGTTTCATAACATAATAAAGGGAAAACTGTTATTTTTTATTTTCAGTACTTTTTTCGTTATATAGTAAAAAAATAAAAAACCCAAGAGGTGATTAAACACCACCAAAAGAAAGCTCCCAAAATAATTATATAAAATTAATTTCAGTACAACGTTGCATGACTGAATAAATGTCCTAAGAATCTCCTAAGAATGATATCCTAATAGGTTGGACTTGATGGACTAATGTCTTATCCTGCAGTCCTGGACAGGAAGGAGGTGTAAACCCCGGTCTTTAAGTGGTTAAAAATGCAGCCAGCAACATTTGGAAAATATGCTTTCTCAAAAAAGAAATGCAGCTTATAATCAGCAGTTCTTTTTATGTAGGCAAGACAAAGCTGCAACTGCTATGAAGGATATATGATCATGTATACTTCATTTCCAGGGTGATTACTTTCACCCCCATTAGTCGTCACGTGGCGTTAGTGCATATGAAGTTTCAGGTTTTAGACCCAGTACATGCAAATATTAGAGGTGGTGAAGTAGATGCAGAGGTTCTCAGGTGAGAGACTAGATGGATATATTCATTGCAGGCCACACAGCCACTTGGCCTAAATGAGGTACTCAGCTAAAAAAAAGTATGCTAAGTACTTGCGAGTCACTTGTTTTTGGATTGCGAGATAAATAGAGTTGTCTGTATTACAATTCCTGATGTTATGAAAATCTAACAACTTTTGAATGTTAATATGGGCAAATTTACTGTAAATATTGTAAAAGAAATGCCACATGTACTTTGCATTAATTTCTAATGGATGTACACAGATTAATATGTTGTTTCAGATTACACTGATGGATTTACAGGAAAAGCTAACATTGACTATGGTTATTATTGGTTTGACATCTGGTGTTCCCGGTGATTATGGGTGCAGATGTGGAGGATTTGTGATACAGGATGATAGGGGTTTAAATATGGATACACCTAAGTATCACATTGAAATACGAATTCTATGGTAGATAATAATTGTTTTATTTTTGGAGGTTGCTGAGCCGACATGTCACCTTGTTTGGGGAAAGTTGGCCAGCAAACTTGATGTTTCTTTGATTTTGAGCTGAATTGGTTAAACAGTCCACTTCCTGCGTGTTCACTGTTTCCTAGTAATAAACAACCCATCTCCTGTTTGGGCGGTAAGCCTCCATTTGGAGTTGCGGGTATGTACAATAAATATCTGTGCTGGAAGTGACGCTACAAATTTTTAGGCGGGACATCTGGCGCAGAGGGGTATATATGGGATACCACCGGAAGGGTAAATTATGTAGAAGAACACGTTTTTCCAAGGAAAGGATAGGTGCTTTACATATTGGTCAAAGAAATTGGAATCCAGGTAAGCTTATGAGCTAATGGATGGTTTATAGAGCATGATGGAGGGAGAAGAATGAGAGGAGTTTATGAGAGGGCCATTGAGGGTCTGGGATTCATTGGGCTACTTTATATATTTATAGATGTCAATTCACCATGGGTAGGATACCTATGACTACTGAATGATTAAGGCAAGTCTAAAGTTAAAAGTTGGCTTATTTAATGGAGTAACCCCTTACTGACACTAAGGAAAATATGTGAGATATTACCACATATATGATATTGGATTGACAATATAATTCTCCTTATTGGCTCCCATGTGGCTCTATAGATGCAAGTTTACTCTTCTAGAAGCCCTATGAGAATATGTAATGAGCAGGATCATTGCCCCTATTAGGAGTGAACCATCTACAGTATTTAAGAAAGCTATCTGTGATTTTTTTTTTCCTGGTGGGTCCCACTTGTACCCCTCTCCGTCCGTGCCCATGACCTAAAGGGCTGAACATCAGGTGTTTTATTTGAACTGGTAATAATTGTAAGTTAAGAATATATGGTTATCTCGATGATCTTTACAAATATGATTGTTGTACATGTGGCTAAATAAGTTTGTTTTTTTATAGAACTAGTGTAGCCCACTCATGACCCCAACCTGCCCCTCATCCTTAGTTAACAATCTTTTTTTATTTGTTAACTGACAGACTTGAACTTTTCAAATACATATCCTTCCTATTGAAAATCCCTTTGTCTAAACAGTCCTTTAGGCAATCAAAACAATTCCTGCCATATGTGTAGTCCACCGTATATGATTTCCCTCTCACAGTCCATGCAGGTCCAGATTCTCACAAATGCAATTTCATCTGTTTATTTATTTGTCCCATAGTATATGTCCACACACAAAATATATTATGGCTACTACTCTATCAGTAGTCCACTGGCTCCCACTGTATATTGTTAACTCTTTTCCAGGTTCTGAAGCTGAATCTTAAGACTACCAGGTAGCCACTCTCACTAAATCTAAAATATAGTAATGACTTCTGATGGTACAATATATTTTTACACTGCAAAATCATGAAAAGAGCACACTTAAAAGTGTATAGTATAACATTAAAGGCGTATCTCACAATAAAGGCCTCCAGATGGCATTCCAGCAAAAATGGTGATGCTGACTCCACAGCAATATCATGGGGTTGTTGTTTTATTCCTCATTAATAGCTCCAAACATCAAAATCTCAAAACATGTTAAATGTGTTCTTCTTCAGGGGTCTGCAAAATCTCTGGATTTTGATTTTATAATTACTCACCCCTCAAATAATTTTAAAATTGGATATAAAACAATTTACGTTAAATTAGATATTTAGTGCCTGGGTTGCATTGCCCATAAATCATAAATCCACTATTGCTCCTTGTTCGAAAGATTCTAACAACATTTCCTCCTCGCCAATGTGTTTTAGGTGTTGAATCCTATGACGTTTAACCCTTTTTTGTCACAAACATTTCTAGCAACGTACACTAATGCGTTTAAACTTGATTTTGTTTTTCATTTTGTAGAAGACATTACTAGTACCTTATCCATGATGAATGTAGATAAATTAATGTAGTTATAAACATTAATCTGCTTTTGTTATTATTGGAGAATTCATCTTCTCCAAGTAAGTTTAAATAGTTAAATTTTTAAGTGCAGAAATTCTTGAAGGGTTGGAAAATGTGTTTTTAGGAAAAGATGGATGTATGGATGGATGTAAGGAAAGATGGATGTATGTCATTGAAAAAGGTCAAATGCCTTGATAGTATCACATTCTCAAAGGATGATCAAGTCTCATTCTCTTCTATTAAAGGGACTGGTATGTAATGATTTAGACTAAGTGCTATGTAATAAAAAAAAATCAACTATTCCACAAAATGTATAAAAAACAGTTCAAGAATCCCTTAATTGCTGTAAAAATATTGTGTGCGTAAATATACAACCCCAATTTCGAAAGCGTTGAGACGCTGTGTAAAATCTACATAAAACAGAATGTAATGATTTGCAAATCTCATAAACCCATATTTTATTCACAAAGGAAAATAGAAAACATATCAAATGATTAAACTGAAAAAATGTACTGTTTTAAGAAAAAAATAAGGTAATTTTGAAATTGATGGCTGCAACTTGTCTCAAAAAAGTTAGGACAGGGCAAAAAAACAAAAAACTGGCAAAGTTTGTGGTACTATCAAGGAAGAGCTGGAAGAACATTTTGCAACTAAATAGATTAATTGGCAACAGGTCAGTAACATGATTGGGTATAAAAATAGCATCTTAGAGAATCAAAGGGGGTGATTTACTAACCTAAACACACGCACGCACTAGGTGCGTGTGATTTTTACACAACAAAACTTATTTATCAACCAAAAAGTCTCTAAAAGCATATTTCCACTAATGCCATATATGGAAAAATCATGCACATGATGCATATATAATGCTGCTTCACAGTTTAGACAAAAAATGGTTAGCTCATGCATTTACATTCCTGCATTCATCAACGCAAGCAACACAATGTAGAGCTAATTTACACAACATCACCTTGCAATTCATGTAAAACTTTGCACAACACACCTGCTCGGTGTGTACACACTACAAAGGTGTCTAGATTCCACCAATAGATCATGCTGGGAGGGAACACACAACAGAGGTGTATACTTGTTTGTGGCGTGTTTATAAGGTTAGTAAATCAACCCCATGGTGTCTCAGAAGTAAAGATGGGCAAAGGTTCACAAATTTATGAAAAGCTGCATCTAAAAATTGTCGAACAATTTCATAATAATGTTCCTTAAGGTAAAATTGCAAAGATTTTAAATATATCATCATCTACATTACATAATATCATAAAAAAATTCAGAGAATCTGAAGAAATCTACGTGCGCAAGGGACAAAGCAAAAACACAATATTGGATGCGGGTGATCTTCAGGCCCTCAGACTGCATTGCAATAAAAACAGGCATGATTTGATGGAGATCACTGCATGGGCTCAGGAATACTTCCAGAAATCACTGTCTGTGAACACAGTTCACTGTGCCATCCAAAAATTCAAGTTAAAGCTCTATTATGCAAAGAAGAAGCCATAGCTGAACATGATCCAGAAACACCACTGTCTTCTGTGGGCCAAAGCTCATTTAAAATGATCTGTCACGACTCACAAAGTGGAAAACTGTCAGACGAATCGAAATTTGACATGGGTAGTGTGTCCTTCCAGCTTGTTATCAGCGGCCAATTCAAAAGCCTGCATCTCTAATGTATGGCGGGGATGTTCGTGCGTATGAAATAGGCAGCTTACGCATCTAGAAAGGCACCATCAATACTGAAAGATATATCCGGGTTTTAGAGCAGCATATGCTCCCATCCAGATGATGTCTTTTTCAGGGAAGTCCTTGCAGTTCAGCAGGACAATGCTAAAATGCATACTGCATCTATGACAACTTGGCTTCATAGTAGAAGAGTCTGGGTGCTTAACTGGCCTGCCTGCAGTCCAGGCCTTTCACCAATTGAAAATATTTGGTGCATTTTGAAATGAAAAATATGGCAAAAAAGACCAAGGACTGTTGAGAAGTTAGAATCCTATCTCGGGCAAGAATGGGATAACATTCCTCTCCCAATACTCCAATAACTGGTCTCCTTAGTTCCCAGACATTTACAGAGTGTTGTTAAAATAAGAGGGGATGCTATAGCATCGTAAACTTGGCCCTGTCTCAACTTTATTAAGATGTGTTGCTGCCATCAATTTCAACATTACCTTTTTTTTTTTTTAAATGGTATATTTTTCAGTTTAAACATTTGAAATGTTTTCTATTTTCTATTGTTAAGTTAAGTCAGAGGAGTCAGCGCTGGATCAGAGATCACGCCAGCGCTGGAAGGACTCCTGAAAACTACAGGAAAAAAAGAAGATGATTGGATCAAGAAGCATCATTTTAGGTAAGTCCTTACACTAATATTTGGGGGGGGGGGATTCTTTATCCTTTAATGTCACTTTAAGCTCTCACCTTTTAAAATCCTTATAAACAGAGGAAATTTTAATCACCTCTACTTTTCAGTGATTATACACATACTCAGCTCTTTGGGAGGTCATGCAAGGGTTAGTCTTTCAAAGAATTTGCAATTTTACCACTTATATTCTACCTCTTATATTCTATAAAACACAAATAAAATGTGTTGTAAAGATGTACCATGTTTTACTTCAAAGAAAAAAAAATAAGCCATTTTGTTTACTAGAGGTAAGCTGATAATATTAACATTGAAATACAATAATGCTATTAAAATGGTTGTTTTCTTATGAATACCAGATGAAAAAAATACAAACAGAGAAAAATGAATCTTTGTTTATAAAAATAATCAGCTAGCTTCAGAAATTATTCACACACTGGGTCACATTAATATTAACAGTGACATTAAAATTTATAAGCAAATAATATTCTTCTTGTTGAATCTCCTACTTTCCTTAAGATCTTTGTTATTCAAGCTGCTTGCCATTAGCTCCCATCTTACTAAGTACCGAGAATGAATTGGCTGGAGTCCAGCTCACTTATGCTTAAATGGACACTCAAACCCGACAGAGACACAACTAAACAGAGGCCAATAATTCAATACAGTGCAACTGTATTTCAGCTGCTAGTAAATCCATCAAGCTGTAAATATCATCTCTTGAAGCCAACGCAAGCTTTTATCTTTCCAATTTTGTGTATGTCTGTAATTTATTCTGCAGTGCCAAGCCTGCACTACCTCAGACATCATATTGACTTTTTCCCCATCTGTTAGGAACAGTCAGTGTTCTACTTTACTACAAGAGCATCACATTACATTTTCCCCATAGCATGTTTGGGCAGGGGGCACATTTTCTCACATCAACAAATTCTAAGAAAAAGCTTACAACCTCATTGTAAAAACATGCAATACATGGCTTCTAGCTATCTGCTAAATGAGCAAATGTAGTAAACCCAAAGAGCTTGGAATGGCTCTGAACAGGCTCCCTGCTGCATTGTTTTATGATGCTGAAAACATGCATTGTTCTTTCCTCTTCGTTTGCATCGCAGCGGGCATGACAGAGTATTGAAATTCAGTGTACAGGGATTACTGAACATCATGCATATGCATGAAATAATAGAGCTTGTTTGTTATCCGCCTCTACGTTTTATGGCTTCAAGCACTGAGCACAAATTCTCACTATACGAGCAGCCACACTAAGTAGGACAGTGTGCTAAAAGCAAAAGAAGATCCGCTATCACAACATGTTTATAAACAAACAACCAATTTATTGGAAAGAGAATTATGTTTTGCAAATTTGATTCATAGGAATTAACAGGGAATTAAAACAGCTTTTAAATAAAAAAACAAAACAAAAACATGTTAATTACAATTCGAATTTTTTTTCTCATTTTTGAAAGGTGAGAATATAAACATTAAAATTAACATAATAAATCATTTAGTGAAAAAAATATAGCTAAAAAATGATTTTGCAACAGGGAACACTAGTTGAAATTTTATTATAATTATGTTGCCCATCAGTGCTCTGTGGCCGGTATTTTTTTTTTATTTCTTGGGCTGGGACATTTACCTGGAGCACTGACACAAGTGGTGGCTTGCAGATGCAATGGCTGCATCCCGGCATTGCCATTGGATTCCTATATAGTCCTGATCAATTGAGTTGCCAGAAGATCATGTGATTGTGTGGGGGCTGGGACCAAGGCTGTCAGTCCCACCCTGCTAAAGAGGAAAGAGCTGAAGAATTGAAAGAAAATACAGACTAATGAGTTCATATAAGTTAGTTATTTCATACCCTGAGTTACATTGCCACACTGTGTTAGGCAGCCCTTTGAAACTGAATGAGCTGCAACTCAATATATGGAATTGTAGTGTTTACTTCCATTTGTTTGGGGGTTTTTTTGGCTGGGGGGGGTTGTTGCAGCACATGTACATTTTAAGGGATTTCTACTGCAGTGCACCAACAAAGGTACAATGTGTTACCATCTAAAGTGAACCTTTCCTTTGCCCATGAAATGCCAGCACTGTGTAATCCATAAACATTGTGATTGGCCCTGAACTGTCACATGAGCCTGGGGAAGGAGTCTATAGCCCTGTGTAAGCTAAGTCATTTTGGAGCTTACACTGAGCTATATATTCCTGGTCCAGTGTGGAGTGGTGGGGAAGATGGGGAAGTCAGTATAGCCTGCTGGGTGGGGGGTTCTAAGTGAACCTTTAAAGAAGAACTCCACACTGCAAGTATTAATTGCTAAAAAATATATACTCACTGATCCTTGGTCCCACATGACCGCTAGACTGGTCCTCTTCTTCCCTAGGCTCCGGCAGTCTAAGGACCTGTGACATCATTACATCTATTCACTTGCATTGGATGTGAGGACGCCAAGGGTCATACCACAGCCAAAGTTTAGGTAGTTCTTAGAGCTGTTTTTTTTTTAAATTTGTTCCCAGGGTGGCATCAGCCTACCACATGAATCAAGATGAATCAAGACATGCAGGGTTATTCACAAAAGGGTGAAGAGTTTGGAGAAGGCAGGAGTAGTGAACAATCTAGGCTAAAATAGATGATTTGGAAACATTTTTCAATTCAGCTCACTTTCCAGTTCAGCTATGTTGTCCTAGATTGTTCACTTCTCCAAACTCTTCACCCTTTTGTGAATAACCCTTATAGTATTGCCTACTAATGAAGATACTGAGGCAGGAGTACTTTACGCCTTGGACTTGAGACCCAACACCGGGGACCAGAGCAGGAGACAAACAAATATGGCAACTGAAGAAATCATTTTGTAACTAGCTTGGAAGGGCTTTGAACAATACAAATACAAACATTTACCAGCACACTTAGCAGCTGGCCTGCAAAAAAAGCTTACACTGTCTCACAACATGCATTAAAATGGAGGTTTTAGTTGCACAACTTTTGAAAAATATGTGGAAGCCACAATGCCTCTTAAAGGCTCTTCTGTGTAATGCGGTCCTAACTCTAATCTATGAGAGCCTTCATCTTGGAACATATATAGCAATGGACAAATACAGAGCATGCCTAGAGGTAGCCAATCCCTCGTTAAAGGCACAGGGACACATCAGAATCCCAGCACAAAACAATGGAAGTGTGTCCCTACACCAAATCCAGCAAAACAAATCTGGCAACCACACAAATCAATTTGTAACAAGCTTTGCACATGGAACAGTTTTCTACAATAAAAACACAAATGTTCCCAGCACACTCACCACCTAGCCTGCAAAAAAGCTGCCATTGTCCCTGTGCCTTTAGGGAGGGATGGGCTACCTCTAGACATACCTTCACTAAATTTGTCCATTGATATATATGCTCCAAGATGGGGCTCAGTAACAGCCAGGCAGTGAGGTACATGGCAGAATGCAATAAGCAGGCCAAGGTTACAATGGTCAAGCAGAGATCCAAAGGCAGGTCAGACGGCAGATCAATCAGTACACAGGTAAGCAGAATAAGCAGGTCAGGTCACAGGCAATCAAGAACTAACTGAAGACCACAAAGCCATCTGACCATGTCACACTCCCATTTATATATTTATATAAGGCCATTTGGTCTGCACACTAATTCGTATCTGCCTGTAATCCTATGCACGGGGCCATGAGCCATGGTATGTGTACATGCTTGGGGCTGTACTGGTCTTCTGGGACTGGAATTCCCTAAACATTCCTTACAGAAAAAGGCTTACTGGTACCAATGGGGGTGACTGCTCACTTGACCAGGAGTTTTTCAATATCCTGGGCTTTTGCATCTTTGGAAGCTGTTTCCTGGAAACAGTCTGCAGAGCAGCCTCCCAGTCTTCAACTCACACGTGTCCTAAAGAGCACATTTGCACAGTCCACATAGAACCAGCTGCCTTGACTACAGTCAATTATGGATGTTCAGTCTTGGCATCAGTTTCTTCATGTAATACATTTTTATTTTGTTGCTAGCACCCACATGTTTGTGGCTAGCTATTTCCCACTTCTATGCTACTATGGAGTGGTTAAGAATATGGAAAATTTCTATCAAATAATTACCAAAATCTTCCTTTCCTGACTAATGCCATGGCTGCATATACTGTAGGCCCACCCATATGCCAGGAGTACACTAGGCATGGAACACTGTGGTAAGGTACTACATTAGCATTATTGAGCTCCTTATTGTTGCACTTTCTCTCTCCACTAAAGAGATTTGCCTTTATTTTCTGTGCAGACAGGAAGTGAGAGGAAATATCACCTAAGGGGATATACACCATAATGAAAAAACCCTAAAAAAAAGATTATATACCTTTCCTGCTCTGTCTAAATCTGAAAATATACATTTTGGCTTTGGCCTTTAAAACCAAAGGTGACAATTTTGAATTTGTGCTATTGCTAGTTGCTTGGCTGTCCCTGGCCTGAATACTTAGCAACCTGGAACAAAAACACCTGATATACTGTAGATATATTTTCCAGGACAGTGACTCACTGAAGGCAAATGGTCAGCATGGTAATCAGTCAATTAGCATTTTTAGAAATAAATTAGCAAAAACCACCCTTGCATTTCACAAGCAGTGTTTCCTTTAATGGCTGACTGAATTTAAATGTAATTCTCACCTATAAAGAAAAAGGTTGCTAGTATAGTCAGCAAAACATAGATTTTAATGTAATTGTCTTAGAAGCAGTAAAAAAAACATGAGCACCAGCTTCTACCTGCTCTTTCTCCTTCTGCTGCTCCAACAATTGATTCATTGGCAAAGTGCTTTTTACTTCTTAAGATTCATGCACAAATACAATGAAGAAACTTGCACTTATTGAAGATATTTGCGAATAAGCTTGAATTCTAAATGTTTTTTCATAATTTTTATTAAACCAACGGATAACTTTCTTAGCAATGTGCTAAATTGTATATCTGGACTAGAGTTCAGAGTGAGAGTCAGGAATGTGCATTGGTAAGAGTCTGAATTTACTCACAAGGTGCTAAAATAGTACATACCTTTCAGGGATAGGTGAGTGCGGGCATGTGATGTTATTTATTTGTATTCTCTCCCTGTTAGAGAAGAAATGTTTGCCCTGTTTGACGCTATAGGGCTCCCATGGACGCTGATCTCCATCCTATCTAATCTCAGGGATGATTACTAAAACTCTGTCCCAGGTGCTGGAGGAGGGTAAACTGTCAATTAATAAAGTGTTTTCTTTTATGTAATCCTGACAGCTCATTTATTATCACAATTTGCAAGTGTCTGTTATCAGCATTAAGCCAGCCGAGGTGAAGTACATGGGCATATATATAAATATCAATCATGCAATCTCAGACAGCTATTTCAGGTGCTCTATGTAGAGGGAGAAGGTGAGAGAGGACGGACAGTCTACCTCTCTTCATAGATAGGCAGATTAGCATTATAGCTAGGAGAAGTTAGTACATTGTAACTGGCTGTATTCTGCAGTATTAAAGACATTTTACCACTCACACCTAAATGGCTCCCTCAGTTCTAATGAGTGTTAGGGACATACCTTACCATTTATACCTACATGTGTAGCTATCTCTGCCACCACCACCACCCGTAGCTGCCTTGTTACCAAGCCACTGCCACTCTGGCTTCCTGGTGCAATGTCCCAACAGTCATGTCACCATTTTCATTATTGTAATTCTTCACCCTTTTATAGGCACAAGTGGCTTTTTTTGGGGGGGGCGGGGTATTAGTGGAAAAGTGTGTGTTGGTTCTAAAACCTAAACATCACTGCATTGATTGCAAACCTCACAAATCACTTCATCAATAGAATTGCATCATTATGTTAAACTGGCTTAGAAAAGATATGATTTTCTCAAAATCCGTCATTCATTCCAATGCATCTCTGGTAACCTTTCTTCTTTCTTTCTCTATTTCCTCTTTACTTTCTGTAGTATTTTATGATCAACTATTAGAAGCAAATAAAGAGGAACGGTAAGTTATTTTTTCTGTCTGAAGAAGGAATGGAATGTGTTAGGATATACATACATTATGCCAGAAGAGGGTAAAACTGTCCATGTAGTAATTTTATTAATTCACTAAAGATATCAAATTGAATTAACTGCTCATGTTAATACCAGATCACGTTTCCTGGCTAATGACCAATATCAAAGCAGCACTAAAGAAATTATAATCATGATAATCATGTGATTTTTGCATTATGCTTATATTCAGTTATACTGATGGCCAGGGGCACAGATAAGGGGGGGGGGGGTGGGGGGTGTCCTGGCAGTGGTGTAGCGAGGAGGAGCAGAGGGGGGTACCTGCACCCGAGCGCTGGTCTGAACAACATCCACAGATGATCATGGCCGTGTAAAGGGTTGCTGGGGATGTCCTGTTTGATAAAACATCAGTGACGACTGGAGGAGAGCTGTATTTCACGGGAACCGATGTTTTATCAAACAGGACATCCCCGGCATCCCTTCAGATGTATATGTTCCTGCCTGGCCCTGGATGTTCTATACATGCCTCCAGTGACCAGGATCAGAAGAGTGCATGGAGACAGAGCGGGCATTCAGGTAGCAGAGTGAGTATACTTCTGTTTTTAGTCCTAAGTCCACTGTGTTGCAAAGTCCCGAGTCTAGTGCGTTCCTAAGGGCCGATGCACACCTAGGCGATACCTCACGATCAGGAGTCACCTTTTCTAATGGCACCCCAGTTGCGCCGAGCGGGTCTAACGGTTTCCCGCTGTGATTACGCCTCTGCTTCCAAAGATGATCACGGCTACAACAGCCGTGAGTCGTGTATCGCAAATAAAAGGTACATGTACCTTTTTTCTGCAATTGCCACGCAGATGCCACCCCATTAAAAGCACTGTGCAGGGCCACGCGATCCCGGGACGTGTGATCCCGGATTGCGTAGGTCTGCACCCGGCCTGAGTCCCGAGTCTAGTGCGTTCATAAGTCCCAAGTCCATTGCATTCCTAAGTCCAGTGTGTTCCTATGTCCAGAGTCAATTACGTTCTAAGTCCAAAGTCTAGTGCGTTCCTAAGTCCCGAGTCCAGTGCGTTCTAAGTCCAGAGTCCGTACTGGAGGGCAGGTTCATAAAGAGAACCTGTCACCTCCGAGCTTGTTAACTTTATTGCTATCACACGGGTTAAGTGAAAAAAAGTTTGAAAAAAAAGAAATTAAAATAAAAAAACTGATAAAAAGTTAAAAAAATAAAACAAAAACATTATTAATAATAATAATCCGCAGAGCCCAACTTGAGACCCCACCAGGCCACCTGAGATTCTCACAGCCCACCTAAGATTCCGCACAGCCCACCTAAAACCCCCACAGGCTACCTGTGAACCCCCGAGCCCACCTGAAACTCTGCACAGTCCACCTGAGACCCCGCACAGCCCAACTGAGACCGTGCACAGCCCATCTGATACCTCCACAACCCACCTGAGACTCCCCACAGCCATCCTAAGACTCCACATAGCCCTCCTGAGACTCTGCACAGCCCTCCTGAGACCCCATACAGCATTCCTGAGACTCCACACAGCCATCCTGAGACCCTGCACCGCCCTCCTGAGACCTTGGAGACATCAGGCCACCACCCTGGAGCAACACAGAGTATGTAGCTTCATATTATTCTGTGTTGCTATATAATGTATTGCTGGGATTTGTAGTCCTCTATAGCTCGTGGTATTCTGCATTGCTGTATAATGTATTGCTATGTGGTGGGCCTCCATGGTGGATTAGTGGCTTTATACCCGCTCACGTGCTCCCTTCTTTTGGTGCGGCAGCACCCATCCTGAACCACCATGGAGTGTAGGCTTGAAATCACTCAAGTCTCTCCTCAGATTAGAAGGGGCACCGCCGGGAAAATTGAAGCAAGCCCAGAGGTGGCTCCTAAATTAACAAAGCAGGGGGGGAAAACTTAGGTAAGGGGACAGTTGGTCTAAAGCATTGAACTATGGATTGATTTGTGGGCGGGGGGGCGCTAATGAAAGACCAGGCACCTAATTTTTTACACAAATAGAGCTTTCTTTTGGTGCTGGGTTTTCTTCATGTCATTTTTTTATATAAATGAAAGAAGACCAACAATTGTGGGGGAAAAATATTTTCTTCGTTTTGTTATTCAAAATATCAAATAAAATAAAATGTCTTCCTAAAGTTAGGCCAAACTTGATTCTGCTAAATGTTTTTGGGGAAAAAATCCCAATAAGTGTATGCTAAGCGGTTTGTGTGAATTGGTAGGTACCAATTATAAGTCTTTTTAAAACATGTTTTTTTAGCCATATGGTGTCAAACAACAAAATCGGTATTGCTCAGGGTAAAGGATTGGTTTAGGAATGATATGGCTGGTATATTTTTTCAAACCCTGGTGTGTCTGCCAGATAAAGTCTTATAATTTGAGGAAGCTGAACTACCCCCCCCCCCAGGAAATCAGCCGTACTGTGCCAGAGCGAATAGGCGAACGTCTGTTCACTTCGGCACAGTTATTCACTCGGCTGCCTTTGGCAGCTTAGTGAATAACCCTGTTGGATTTGTTAGAAGATACAAAATAAGTGGCAGAAAATTGAAATGGCAGAGTAATTCTAATAGCTTTAAAACATAAAATTGTTTGTGAATCAGTAATATAGGCATTTTTTTAACAAAAGTGGAGTAACTTTCCAAAATCAGGTAGTGCAAGAAAAATAGTTTTATACATTAAATTGATGTCTTGGATAGAGATATAGATAGATAGTGAAGCTTAAAACTTTTGGCAAACTTACACTGCTCCACCTTGGTTTAATGTAAGTATTAGACATGTAAACCAGCAACAAAATTCTGTGTGGTTCATTTTATTTTGTTTCAGATATTTTTCGTTTTTAGTGATTCGGGTCCGTATGTCAATTTGTTTCTGGTTTTGGTTTCCGATGAATCCGAAATGTTCATTCATTTCAGATGAGTTAAATTATGAATTAATTTTCATTGCAGCAAAGTGATATTAGAAAAAAATTGACATTTTTCTTTTTAAATTTTCCACAGAAACAATAAAAATAATTTTAAAAAACAGTGTGCATTCCCTTTCCCCCCCCCCA
>NW_017306308.1:1029080-1072677 GCF_000935625.1 Nanorana parkeri
ACATACCAGGGCACATGTCCTCAACATGGGGGGTGCTTTGACCCTCTGGCAAAGCACCTTGCCACCATGTCGATGAGGACCCGGTGGTTGTGGGAGTCTGAGGGCATCAAGGCTTATAGGGATCTGGGTGCCCCCTTTTGTAAAGGGGCACCCAGATCCCACCCCCCTCATGAATGAGTAAGGGGTAGTTGTTACCCCTACTCATTCACCAAATACAGTAACATTGTAAATAAACACACCACACCATAAAAAAGTCCTATTTGGAAAAAAAAACATAACATAGGTTTTTGACAATCCCTTTATTAAAAAAGAAGAAAAAAGTCTATCAATATAATCCCAAGGTCAATCACGTCGTTCAGCGATGTACATCCACGTCAACCATGATGGACGATGGCCGCTGAATACCCAATGCCTGCTGGCACAAACGATTCCGACAAATTCTCGCCACAAAATGACAGCTCTCCTTTCAATGTCAACAGAGGGGCGGAGTGAATCGTGATGTCACAGGACTTGTTCTGCACCTTTGTTGACATTCAGGAGCAGAGTTGTTATTATGACAGTTCTGGAGGGCCACTATGTATGCTGAAAATCACTGTAGTATCTCCGCTACAGACAGAGATCACAAAATTACTAACCAGAGATAACTTGTAGGGGTGATAGATAGATATGAATTCAGTGTATATATATATATATATTTATTTATGACAGGAATTTATATTGTGCCGACAATTTACACAGCGCTATATACATTCCCATCAACAACATAATTGTTTTGAGCACCAACATACTAAATACTTTTTTGCCGTCCAAAAAAATTGTATATAGGAATGTATGTATTTTTTCTTCCCTTTTAATACTTTTTAGGGCCCATTCACACCAGGGCCATGTGTTAATCATACGGTTCCATGCGATTAACACACAGTACCGTGCAATGCATCTATAATCCTTTACAGTATGGGAGGTGTGTTACATTGCCATTCATTTGTAATATGTATGTATGACATTTATGGCTAGCTCAACTGCAATGCATGTGTTGCGGATAAAAAAATTACCAAATGCACTACTTTGTTCAGCGCACAGTATTGCGGTACAACACCCTGCGGAACAGTCTAGCATATTGCGTGTGGGAAGTACATGTGGGGTGCCATTCAAATGAATAGCAACACAACACACCACCTGCAATGTAAAGCATGGTAGGTGAGTTGCACCGTACCATTTATTATTCGCACAGAACCATACAATTAACTTATGGCCCTGGTGTGAATGGGCCCTCAGGGTGGAAATATCGATTTACACATTGTATTTTTTTTATCCAGCTCACCTCCTTATTTGTTTTAAGTATTTTATTGCACAAAATGTTAGCATTTGAAATGCTCAAATTAAGAGCATGCTTGCTCAGGCATTTCCCAGCTCCAGAGAGCAATTAATGTAAGCTGAGATGTGAAACATCATCTATTATTAAAAAATGAATATGTAATGTTGACCTTCTAAAAGAACAATCCACTTTCCTCGCGCAGCCTACCTGCATAAGCTCAGCGGAAGCAAGCATTAAAGAACGGGTGATTACAATTATCTCTGGCAGTTGGCAGCTTAATTTACAGTGTTGCAGCTGTGCTTGAGAAAATACAATAACAGCAGAAAAAACACAGTTTAAGTTACACAAGTGTAAAACTGTAATGCACAACAGAAAATGTTGGATAGAACTTGTCTATTTGAGAAATATGAGGGATAAGTCAGAAAGCAGCAATTATTGATTTAGAACACCTTACAGCCAATGTTTACCAGAAGGTTTTTTACTTTTTAAAGCTAAGCGTTTTCTCTGGAGCAGAAACAGCCTGCATTACCTGCATATCAAACACATCACTTGTATAAACACGGAGGTATAAGTGCTGTATGGTATTGAACTTCTCCTTATATAGAGATAATGGATAGAACAAAGTACCAGAAGTTTCGGGCGTTATACATACTGAATGCTCATACAACATATCTGCAGCTGAACAATTTTAAAATACTTCCTTTATGTAATGTTGGTTGAGCCAGTTGTAAGCAATATACTACATGATAGTTTATTGAGAGAAGCAAAATCTGTTATATATACTCTATCAAGGATTTGTATCTACAATGATTACAGTATTAGTCTGCAATCAGAAACAATAAAGTGTTATTCCAGGCTAAAGGGATTTTTTTTCTTACATGATCCACATTGCTCAAAAAAGCATTTTATCTTCTTGGCATAAAAAAAAAAAACAGCTAGTAAAGCCATCTTTACCTGTTAATTATGCAAGATTCCAGCTTCTAATCTCATGTAAAGAGAGGACGTACAGCACTGCAAGTCGTTTACTGAAATTCCACCAGCATTTTCACCATCTCCCTGAAGCCTTCTGAGACATAATGGAGGCCTGGAGGAGGCAGTGACATGCTGCACTCATGCACATTTGGACAGTGCTAATGACTATTCGGACAAAAGACAACATTTACTAATGCATTTTTAAAATGAAAAGCACTTTGTTGCATACATTTTACTGTTATATCTATCTATTTATCTAAAAAAAAAAATAGTACACAGAAAAACTTTACCATTAAAGAACTATTAACTTGTAACACAAAAGGGGTCCTATAATATATCCCATGCCCCTGTTAAAAACAATTTGTAGGGAGAACGAAGAGGGAACTAACAGCATACATACATATGGAATATACATATGGAATCAAGAAAGGGAAGAAAGAACATCCGCTTTAAGAGCACTATAGGGTGACTGCAACCCTGAAGGACCTGGTAATGGTGGATCTGACAGACAACCCCACGGCATGTTTGCTGCACTTAAACAATATGTCTCTTGGGAAATATAAAAAATCCTTGTCTCGGCACCTCTTGAATGCTGCCCGCCAGTGCATTCCACTACTATGGAAACAAACTAGTTGCCCTACCCTTAGGTCTTGGTTCACTAAGGTTGAAGAGACATACCTGTTGGAGGATCTCACCTCCACGCTCCGGAATACCGAGGAGCTTTTCCGGTCCACCTGGAGACTCTGGGCCCTCTTCCAAGGTACGGATGCCTACCATCGGGTCATGCACGCAACGCCCCCCTGAGCGGTTTCGTTAGACATACGCCCTAGGCGTCTGACCCACACCCACCCTTCATACCCCCTGTACCCCCTGGCTCTTACATGCTGCTAGTCGTTTTCTCCTTTTCATCTCACCCCACCCCACATGCCCGCCTTCCAGCTCCATGCCTGTCTTCTCTCTCCCTATCCTTGCCCTTTTCCTAGACACCGATCACTTACCTAGCACTATACATCTGTTTTTATGTATCAAGAAACGATGCCAAATGTAAGTGCCAATATCTCTTCCGATAGTTATGCTGTACAAAGCAACTTGAGGCGAACGTTATGTTTCCTACATGCCTCTATGGTGCACCGTTTTTGCTCGTTGATAATTTTTCTTTCAATGCTCGAATTACACCAATGTTGGCTTTTGTGACGAGCCACTGTTCCTTTATTCTTTTTTCGTTGAGATGATCAACCCCCCCCCTCCTATCCATATTGTATGCATTATGTTATATGTATGCACCCTACACCCCGGACTGTTTATGGGGATGCTGTCATGATTTTGAGGCTGAGCCTCCCTGTACCATTGTGCCATGCATATGTTCAATAAAGTTGACTTCTGATTAAAAAAAAAAGAGCACTATAGGCAGGTTTATAACAGCAGTTTTCAAGGTAACAATTTTGGGCAAATCCAAAGAGTACAAAGAATACTAGTGGAGGCAATTACACAAACAGGTTTATTCACTAAAGGGTGAAAAGTTTGGAGAAGGCAGGAGAAGTAAACAATGTAGGACAACATAGCTGAACTGGAAAGTGAGCTGAATTGGAGAATTTTTCCAAATCACCTATTTGGCCAAATTGTTCTTTTCTCCTGCCTTCTTCAAACTCTTTACCCTTTAGTGAATAACCCTGTAAAAGTTTGTCCTAGATTAAATCTAAGTGGATATTTACTATGAACACACTAATGCCACGGGGTCTCAATGCAGAAATGGGACTCATTTTTATGAAGCTTCTTTTAAAATATTCCTGACTTTTCCATATGATTTTTTTTTTCAAGATGCTGTTTTATCCACATAAAAGGCTGCAAATTTTACAGATTTTCAATGGAAAGGGTAACAAGTGGATAGATATAGCTAATTGTCATCAGAGCTCATCTCAATAATTTGTTCTCATTTCGAGAAATACTGGATTCTAATATGTTTAAATTCTAGACTTCTGTCTACTTTACCTTTTCAGAATCAAATTTGAAGCCCCTGGCTATGGCTCTGTTCCCTTTTTATAAACTGGTATCTTTACCACCTTCGTGTAGTACAAGCTTGTGTAAATAATATGCATTTTTCAGAAAGTGATCAAGATCACAGCATCACAGCTTAACAGCATTGCCATTCTGTATTCCTAGAATCCATGCAAAAAGAGCAAGGGAAATACATGTTGCTAGGAAACAAACCATTATATGAGGAAAACTGTGAAAGAGTATTTTCCACACCACCAGTCAGTAACTAAGCAACAAGGTCAATCATTGTAAATTTTCATACTGAGTCAAAATACTACACGTGCTTCTTTGTACCTTTTTAAAAAAAAAACATTAGTTCCTAATAATTACATTAAATTAGAAAGCAAACAATACAAAAAGTAAATTACAGCCCTGCATCAGTTTTTCTGTACCTTGAAAAGAGGACAGGTGAAGCTGGCCCTAGCTTCACAAGTTTTTTTTGCATACATTATTTACACTGCCACATATAACAGTAGCAGGATAGTTAACAGGATAGTTCTTTGTGCCTAGGATAAACATTGGACATTAGGCCCAGCCAGTATGTAATGTCTTAAAGAACAATTCCGGGCAGAAGAAAACTTAACCCTTGCATTGACGCTATCCCTGCACTGCAAGACAAAGGTGCTCATTTTTATCTAGGGTCTAAAATAACAAAGATATCCTCACCGAAACTTAGGTCCTGTCTGGCTTCTAGGCCTCTCTCCCCCCTCTGTTCTGGTGGTCATCATATCTAATGCAGTGTATTATGCGTGAGGACACAGAGGTACATTCCATCGGGGGTGTAGGGTTAAGTTTTTTTCTGCCGGGAGCTCTTGTTTAATTTCTTTCCAAGTTGAGATTAAGCCTCATATAATGACAGCTATAGGCCCCACCTCCAGCAATTAACTGTCAAGTGTCAGACCCTTAGTGATCATTAAAGGCACTTGACAGTTGAATAGTAGGTTTTGATGACAGGACATTGCAGTGTATAATGTCAACTTGAAGAAAAGTCAAATACCTGCACACAGTCTGGACCTAAGACTCGGTGTCTGCCTGAGGCACAAATGAATTGATGTGAAATGATGTAAAAAAAAAGTCAATGCATTCCTAAATGCACAGAATATAACTGGCTAATAACATTTTACTTCACTCCTAAGATTGTTTTTTCAGGGAATTTCTAATTGTCTTAGGGGATCAGGGAGGAATGTCTTTCCCCTGCTGGAGCAAATTGGACCATGCTTTATAAGGGGGGGTGCCCTTCTTTGGATTAACTATGGGTATAGGGCTCTATAAACAGTGGTTTGCAGTGTATTTATTTATTCATTTTTTTGTTGGTTGAACTTGATAGACTTGTTTATTTTTTGAACCTGACTATCTATGAACTAACTATGAAGACAAGCAAAGTTACTTGCATGCACCAAAATCAAGGAGGAATTACAAGTGCCCAGAACCCAATATAACATAAACTTTGTGCAGTTCTGGTGTTCTCTCTGGAAAACCTTCAATGTGTCTTGTCCAGTTTTGTGCAAAGCAGTTTAAAATATGATCACTAAAGCGACTGTCTATTCATAATGCATGATCAGAATTTCTTGTCAAGATTTAGTTGCTATTCGTTGATTTTTCACATGGATATTACGAGAGCATTACAAATGTTTAAGCTTGTTTTTTTCTTTGAACATTGTTGATAAAACATTGCCATACTACATTGCGCTGTAATTGCCATAGTAGTACCTTCCATATATTATGTTTAAAAGTATCATTTCATATTATTTTATGATGAAATTGTTATTGAGGTGTCTGTACTTAAGCTATTAAATGTATGGGAATCTGTTATTAGCAGATATTGCCCCTAATTGTAATTTTATTTTCCTTTTATCTCAATATTGCATTGGTTTAATAAAATTGTGCGTTTCCTGTCACAAAAGCTAATTCACAATCACTTAATTAATTAACTTTGCAGCTGTATTAAATACATTAAATTGTTAATACCATGGTTTGTGCAACAGCTATACATAAATTATTCCCTTTAATGCATGTGAGATGGTGAATTAATCATTTGGCCACTTCATTTATGTTTAAGGTGCTTGTTAAATCTCAATAACTGTGGTTTTAAAAATCAATTGCTATTTATTTAACATTAAATATCTAGTTCAATAAATCTAGTTTTATAGCATTAAATGGCTGCCAAAGGATTTAACTGGGAAACCTTTAAGGTTGTACAACGCTGATAAATTAATGGCATTAAAGTGAGTTGAATTTTGAAAATGCTTCTGTGGTGATTATCCAAAATGTGATGATAGTATTTTATTGGTTCGGGGTTATCGATTTATTTTTTGAAGCTTTAGTTTTATTGTGTCCAAAATTGGATGACTGGAAAGGAGTACATTGTCCAGTGGGACTGGATACGGTAAAGCATTAAGAACATTATAAAATAACATAAGATATACAGAAGAACAATACTATCCAGATCAAGATGGTGTTAACAAAAATTACAATAACATTTTCTGCATGTGAGTATAGTATATTACATCTCCTTAAATAAAATGTATAAATATATTTATATATTTACAGACATACATTTATATATTTATAAAAATTACATTCAGAAAATCACACTTGTGCAAGACACAGCTATAAGACTAAAACCTAAAAGATTCTCCTTCAGATTTTCCTTGAGATGGTCTGATACTTAATTCACATAATAGTGATTGTGCTTATTTTTTTCTTTATTTATTACAGTCAGCACAAAAAAGTTAAAATATGTTTTTTTCTTTTAGGTCAGGTAAATTTAAACTATTACATATGCATATTTTGCATTTTTATATTCATCCAGCAGGTAGAGGTCTAGTCTCCTTTTCGCGTGTAGCAGTGTATCCTTATCTGTTATGCTGAAAGAGACTTCCTGTTTACAGTGATCAGCAGCTTAAGCTGATATTTACACACAGAAATGAGTGAATCAGAGCAGTCACTCATTCCCCTCACTACACCTACCTCATTTATACTTTGCTTCCTTCCATGATTCAATCAAAAACAGAGGCAAACAGCTTCTACTGTGTTCTCACACTGTACTAGACAGGGAAAGTGTCTCCAGTGCAGGAGTGGCCATGTCCTTGGAGAATGAGTGATAGAAGGATTCTGACTGACTGTATCAACTGCCTGCACAGGAGGCCTGCCCTAAGTAAGAGCAGAGGAGGACTGGGATTTGCTTCTGAGTGACTAGGACTGAAAGCCTGCCCACCAGAGCAAGGGGGAGAGTGGAAAAGAGCCCATGCTGAAGACAGAATGGGAAAAGCCATGTGGATTGCAGAGCTGCAGGATATGCTATGTTGTGGGACAGAGTGAGCAAAGCTGCCTCAGAAAGTGAGAGGTGCCTCTGTACTGTGCTGGCTGCAAAGACTGTACTGTGTTACTGAGAGTGCTGTTGTGTACTGGTTCCAGGGTGAAATTTGCTTTGTCTGCTGTTCCTCGTGCTATTCCCATCAGAGACTGAGTTACTGCTGTATTAGAATTGCTGCTGTTCCAGAACTGCGTGCTATGTTGTTGCCCAGAGATTGCAGGGGGGACATAGATGTACTGTGGGATCTGGGATGGCACTGCTCAGAGCATGTGCCCTCTGTAGGCAAAGCAAGACAGGTCAAGCCGTGATTTGTCATAATTGTGATGATTATGGCTTACAGCTCATGAAAACCCCAAATCCACAATCTCAGAAAATTAGAATATTGTGAAAAGGTGCAATATTTTAGGCTAAAAGTGTCCCACTCTAATCAGCTAATTAAGCCATAACACCTGCAAAGGGTTCCTGAGCCTTTAAATGGTCTCTTAAGGTGGCCATACACTGTACAACCATCGCAAGACCTTAGTCTTGCGATGGTTGTAAAGTGATTAAAAAAACGTACGATCTGCCCATCTTGGACAGGCAGATCGCACTCTCGATCATCGCAAGCCCGCCCCCCTGAAGGGCGGGCTTCCGATGACCACAATGCTGAACGGGCATTTGTCTCCCGAGCACCGTTCTAACCAGCCGAAAATCGTACGATTCTCTGCTGGTTTTCTAACATGCTCCTTAGACAAAAGACGTGCGACCGTACAGTAGAAACGGTCGCACGTCTTCGTTCACACTGTTCGATTCTCGTACGATCGCGGGATTTCCCGCGATTCTCGTACGAGAATCGAGCAGTGTATGGGCACCTTTAGGCTGGGCACACACCTTACAACCATTGCAAGTCATTTGTCTTGTGATGGTTGTAAGGTACTTAAAAAAACGTACGATCTGCCTATCTTGCATAGACAGATCGTACTTGCGATGATCGCAAGCCACGCCCCCTGAGGGGCTTCCGATGACCGCAATGCCGAACGGGCAGTTTGCGCTTGCGCACACCGGCCCGTACGGCTGTTATCGTACGATGCTCGGCGGGTTTTTGAACATGTCTGTAAGTTTAAAGTCGTGCGACCTTACGGTAGTAGAGGTCACACTGTTCGATTCTCGTACGATCGCTGGATTTCCCGCGATTATCGTACGATTATCGTAAGGTGTGTGGGGACCTTAAGTGTGGTTCAGTAGGAATCACAATCATGGGAAAGACTGCTGACCTGACCGTTGTGCAGAAAACCATCATTGACACCCTCCAAAAGGAGGGAAAGCCTCAAAAGGTAATTGGAAAAGAAGTTGGATGTTCCCAAAGTGCTGTATCAAAGCACATTAATAGAAAGTTATGTGGAAGGGAAAAGTGTGGAAGAAAAAGGTGCACAAGCAGCAGGGATAACCGCAGCCTGGAGAGGATTGTCAGGAAAAGGCCATTCAAAAGTGTTGGGGACTTTCACAAGGAGTGGACTGAGGCTGGAGTCAGTGCATCAAGAGCCACCACACACAGATGGATCCTGGACATGGGCTTCAAATGTCGTATTCCTCTTGTCAAGCCACTCCTGAACAACAAACAACGTCAGAAGCGTCTTACCTGGGCTAAAGAAAAACAGACCTGGTCTGTTGCTCAGTGGTCCAAAGTCCTCTTTTCTGATGAGAGCAAATTTTGCATCTCATTTGGAAACCAAGGACCCAGAGTATGGAAGAAGAATGGAGAGGCACACACTGCAAGATGCTTGAAGTCCAGTGTGAAGATTCCACAATCTGTGTTGATTTGGGGAGCCGTGTCATCTGCTGGTGTTGGTCCACTGTGCTTCATTAAGTCCAGGGTCAGCGCAGCCGTCTACCAGGAGATTTTGGAGCACTTCATGCTTCCTTCTGCATATGAGCTCTATGGGGATGCTGACTTATTTTTCCAGCAGGACTTGGCACCTGCACAAACAAATAAAAGAAACACTTTGAAAACACATCAGACCTCAATGGGGAAACATATCATGCTGGATATCTACTGTATACTGGAGTGGGTAATGTGATAGGAATCAAAGGATACCACATCGTTTGATGAAAATGAAAAATTATCAACCTACAGAGGGCTGAATTCAAAGACACCCCAAAAATCAAAGTGAGCAAATGATGCAGCAGGCTAGCCCATTCTGCAGAAATTTCATTGCAGCAGCTCAAAATGGTACTCATTAGTTTGTATGGCCCCCACATGTTTGTATGGATGCCTGGCAACGTTGGGGCATGCTCCTAATGAGAGGACGGATGGTGTCCTGGGGTATCTCCTCCCATATCTGGACCAGGGCATCACTGAGCTCCTGAACAGACTGAGGTGCAACCTGGCGGCGTTGGATGGACCGAGACATAATGTCCCAGAGGTGTACTATTGGATTCAGGTCAAGCGAGTGTGGGGACCATTGAATGGTATAATTTCCTTCATTATCAAGGAACTGGCTGCATACTCTCGCCACATGAGGCCAGGGTGCCATTGTTTAGCCTGTAGAGGTCTGTGCATCCCTCTATGGATATGCCTCCCCAGACAATCATTGACCCACCACCAAACCGTTCATGCTGAACGATGTTACAGGCAGCATAATAATCTCCATGGCTTCCCCAGACCCTTTCACGTCTGTAACATGTGCTCAGGGTGAACCTGCTCTCATCTGTAAAAAGCACAGGGCGCCAGTGGCGTACCTGCCAATTCTGGTGTTCAATTGCAAATGCCGATCGACCTACACAGTGCCGGGCAGTGAGCACAGGGTCCACTAGAGCAGTGGTCCCCAACCCCCGGGCCGCGGACCGGTACCGGTCCGTGGATCAAATGGTACCGGCGGCGATAAAAAGGTTGGGGAGCACTGCACTAGAGGATATCGGGCCCTCAGGCCACTCTCATGAAGTCTGTTTCTGATTGTTTGGTCAGAGACATTCACACCAGTGGCCTGCTGGAGGTCATTTTGTAGGGTTCTGGCAGTGCTCATCCTGTTCCACCTTGCACAAAGGAGCAGATACCGGTCCAGCTGATGGGTTAAGGACATTCTATGGCCCTGTCCAGCTCTCCTAGAGTAACTGCTTGTGTCCTAGAATCTCCTCCATGCTCTTGAGACTGTACTGGGAGACACAGCAAACCTTCTGGCAATGGCACATATTGATGTGCCATCCTGGAGGAGTTGGCATGCCTGTGCAACCTTTACAGGATCCTGGTATCGCCTCATGCTACCAGTAGTGACACTGACTCTAGGCAAATGCAAAACTAGTGAAAAACAGTAAGAAAAGATGAGTAGGGAAAAAAATGTCAGTGGCCTCCACCTGTAAAACCATTCCTGTTTTGGAGGTTGTCTCATTGTTGCCCATCTACTGCACCTGTTGTTAATTTCATTAACACTAAAGCAGCTCAAACTGATTAACAACCCCCTCTGCTACTTAACTGACCTGATCAATATCCAAGGAGTTAAATTGACTTGATGCCATACTCTGATTAAAAAGTGTTCCTGTGTGTCATTAGCCTCCCTAAGACTGTGACGCATAGTGATTTCTTACATTTCTGGTCGGTCATCATACTACAGGCCTTAGGCCGCGCTTAGCAATGTGCAGTGAAACGTGCTCATAGGACTGACCCTCCTAGAGATGACAGCAGACCCAAACCAGTAATTCTAAGTTACTTAAATTTTGCTGACAGACACCAAATATTTCAAGCCTACAGGTCTCATAGAAATCTGCTGGCTGGAGGCCACAAGCTCCTTTTATTCGCTGACTACTCAGCAGACCTTACCAAATGCAGAAAATCCTTTCTTGATGTTTGTCAATCCCTGGTTCACAAAAGAAACAAATTTGCATACCCAGTGAACCTACACATTACTAACCCAGATGGGACAGTCGCTTCTATACCTCAGCTAAAATAACCCAGAAATATGTATTCTCTTTGAAAAAATACCTCATCACTCTCCCCTACCATGAGAAAGAAGAGACTAGACGTACCTCCTTAAAAACCTCGTGATCTGATGCTCCAACATTTTATCTGTGATACTCTCCACTGTTTTTTCCAGAGGTATAGGAAACATGTTTAATGACTAACATGTGTCTTTTCATTTCTAATAAGGTGACCTAAAGGGCAGCGACTCTCTTGGTTAAGAGTCAGCTTACCGCCTTTCGAACTCGCATTACCCTACAGGAAAAAATACATTTTTGAAATGTAAACTTGACAAACTGTTTCTGTTCTACAAGCTGTTTCTGTTCTTTACTGTTCCACCAGATCATCCTCTCACATTATTAAAAGGGGATCTGCACAGGGCCCCTCTGCACATTGAGAACTCACAACCCTCTGCTGCATTCTTTTTTATAGAGACTACTACTTTGGAACTGCTCTTTTAGGTGACAACGAAAGCTTTTGGACATTGGGTTCTCCTTGCACATAATGACTTTGCATCTCAATACCTGGATTACTTAAAAGTAATACCCTGGAATGTGAAAGGTCTAAGAGATTTAAAATCCTCAAAAGCTTAAAAAACTCCATGATGACATCACTCTCTTCAAGAGACCGATCTACCTCTTAAAGACATCCCATGTTTTCAAAAATTTTGGGTAGGCCTCACAGTGGGAGCCCCAGCAATTGGTTGAAAAGCTGGAGTGATTATCCTTATTAACAAAGCACTCCCTAACATCCTCCTAAGTCAATATCACAATATCCAAGAAGGAAGATGGACTCAAATCGCACTACTACTGGGCTTACACTATCTTGATATTGTGAATGTTTACGGTCCTAACTCAGATAACAAACCATTCTTTAAACTCTTACTTTCAAAAGTATCATCTCAACAGCCCCATTCCCTCCTATTAGTGGGAAGTGTCTTCAACACAGTACCTTCTCTGTTAGAGGATAACTTCCAGGAAATACACTCGCCCACGTCTTCACTGACCATCCAAGACAAGCAATTTAGTACCATGCTAGCTGCCAGTGGCTTGGATGGTGTTTAGAGATACTACCAGCCATTGGAGAGAGACTTTACACATTTTTCCCATGCTCATAAAGGGTTATCAAGTATTGATCTGTTTTTGGTGACTTCTAATATTCTACATAAGATTGACTCGGCTCTGACTGAAGATATGGTCATTTCTGACCATTTCTGTCAGTGACAATTCGAGACCTGTACAGTGCCAGTCCACCTGTTGTTTGAATGTTTCTTTCTTATGTCAGATGACAATTTAAGATAGCCCACAAATCCTGGTGGAATGACTATCTCTCACCTTTTAGATTGTAAGCCCTCATGGGCAGGGCCCTCCTTATCATCTTGTCTTGGATTGTATTGAAATTGTAATGTCTTCCTTATATTGTAAAGCGCTGTGCAAACTGTTGGCGCTATATAAATCATGTATAATAATAAGAATATTAATATGGCACATTTTAAAAATCCAATTATATTGAATCTGCAAAGGCGGTATTACGTGGTAGGAACTTAGCTTATGCTTTCTCTAGGAAAAGATGAATGAGGAAAAAATACTTGGAAGCCTGTAATACAGTTAGGAAAACTTACTTGCAATATAAACACTGCTCAAATGCTAAAGGGATCAGTGGCTTTTAGACAAACAAATTTGTGATCATCATTTGCAATGCCTAGACCAACAAATCAAGTCTATTAAAGATGTGGAATTCTTTAAATTTGCCAATTAGGCAGATTATTAACCAATCTAATAAAGGGAAGAGCACGTAATCCACACATGATCTGTCTATCTGGCTCAGGGGCAAGATACATTATGAGGCTAAGGGGTTGATTTACTAACCTTTTAAACACACCACGAACGTGTATACACCTCTGTAGTGTGTTCCCTCCCAGCATGATCTATGGGAGGAATCTAAACACCTTTGTAGTGTGTACACACCCAGCAGGTGTGTTGTGCAAAGCCCTGCAATGAATTGCAAGGTAATGTGGTGTAAATTAGCTCTATGTTATGTTGCTTGCGTTGATGAATGCAGGAATGTAAATGCATGAGCTAACCATTTTTGTCTAAACTGTGAAGCAGCATTATATATGCATCATGTGCATGATTTTTCCATATATGGCATTAGTGGAAATATGCTTTTAGAGACTTTTTGGTTGATAAATACGTTTTGCTGTGTGAAAATCACACACACCTGGTGTGTGTGTGTGTTTAGGTTAGTAAATCACCCCCTAAGGCTCACAAATTATTTTTTTCTATACAGCCGTATATGATTTCACAGATCCAATGGGTGCTAACCCCCTCTTGGGCTCGTTGGTCTAGCCCTCTGTCAACAATAAACAATAACATTTACCCCTCTACTCTTAATCTACCAAAAAAGGGGGGAAATCCCCTATTAGTAGGATCCTACTGCACTATGTCTCTTTTAAACCAAGATTTGAAATGTCTCGGCAGATAGATAGGTCAACATATTGCCTAAACTAATTTCTTCTAATCAGTCAAGTTTAATTTCAGGTCAATCAGCTGTCATGAAAGCTTGTAAGATTTTATTAGCACTGGAACATCTTTGTCTGTAGGGCCTTTTTCAGGTCCAATGGCACATTTGGCCTTGGAGGCGGAGAAAGCTTTCTACAATGTTAACTAGATATGGCTTAGAAAAGTAAGGTTGAAATTAGGATTTTCAGGTTCTTTCCTTATTTTATTTCTACTCTCTATTGCTCTCCTACTGCACAAATCTGTACAACTACAACTCTTTCTCCCACATTTCCACTACAAAAAGGCATAAGACAATGGTGCCCTGTCACCACTGTTATGTAATATTGCTATTGAGCCTCTATCTAAATTCTAGGCTCGTCTAATTTATACCCAGGTCTCACATTGACAGAAGACAGAAGACAGAATTAATTTATGTTAGCTATGTTAGCAGATGACATCATCCTGTTCCTGCCTGATCCTGAACATCAGACCCCTAAGGTGCTTGACCATATCAGATATTTTGGCTCTTTTTCAGGTCTTGGATAAAAACTAAGACTATTACTTCTAAACAGTTCAAGTTCAAGAGAAGAACTGAGCTAGGTGGGACAATATGGGCTTCAGATCAAACCACACCCCCTCATTTATATTTATATCTGTATCTAGATTTTCCATAATGCCAATGACTTTTACTCCTTACTCCTTACTCCATCATTCAGGAGATCACTAGAGATCTTACTGCATGGCGTGGTGCTAGGTAGATCCCATCTCATACATATGATAAGCTTTATACATCTCCTTTAGCCTATGCAAATCCTTCTAATAAAAATGCATCCACCCCCCGCTGATACCACGCCATTCTAGCGTGGTATCAGCAGGGGGTGGATGCATATAAAATGACCGGGGAGCATTACATGGAGGGAGAGCGAGAGACACACACATGAAGTTATGGAATAGATAAGACGAAGCAGGAGACAAACAACAAATGGGTGGACTCTGAGGAGGAGACTTTGTGATTTTGCAGGTATTGTAACATATGGGCACGATTTATAGATTGATTTTGGAGATTTAAATTTGGCACATTTTGAAGGGAAGGAAAGTGGGTTGAGTTCACTAATGAGCAATTTAGAAACAGAAAGGCACATAACAGGAATCATGATTTATATTGCACACATAATGGACTTAAACCTTAGGGAGGAATATTTAAAATATCTTTGGGTTATCTCTAATTGAGACACAGGAATTATATATTGACACGGAGGTATAATAATAACAAATCTAATTTCAAACAATATGGAATAAAAGAACCACCAATAGTTTTATGATTTAAAGCGAATTATCTTGGACACTTAAGTAGCAAATAACACATTAAGACTAGCAATGGCTGTTTAAAATGATATGGGTTAGATGGGAGTGGGATAAGTCTCTCATATATATATTTAGATATGTATGTAGGATTAGAGGAATTAAATAAGAAACACACAGAGTAAATCTATGATCACGGTTATATTTTAGATACTGGGACTTTGCTGGATTTTTATGTGCGTGTGTGGCTCCGCTGCATGATATCTTTCTAGGGGGACTGGATTTTGTCCTGCCCTCCTTGAGTTAGGTCTCTTCATGATCCTTGATCCCTCTCTGCTATCCATGGTCTCCTTCACAGTTAGGCTCTTACCAAACTCTCTAAATTTCCTAATCATATAGCGCAATGTGCCAAACTCTTGCAACATTCTCCAGAATATACACCAATTCCAGAATGCCCCCATGATCCTACACCACAAATATCCTATTTGTTCCACTCCTCTTTGTTTATTGGGAGTGAAGTAATCTATCCTACAAAATTGGATTTTGACCCAATCACCCGAGATATTAGATCTGAGACCCATATTGTTGCAATTCTTGCTCATAGACACACTGAACAAAACTTCACTCATCCCACATTGAATAATTTCTCAATAGCTGGTCAGGCTACATATCTAAAGAACTTACGATAACACAAACGAGAGATTTAAAGTCTATACTCTAAAACACTACTTGGTATATGGAGGCAAAAAGCGCTGACTTATTAGGTTGCTTGGATACAATCTAACCAATTCTATTATTTCAACCTTTTAGCTCTAATGATCTTAGACACCTGACCTTTCCTAGTCATTATCTTTAAAATAGAAAACACACATGAGCACCACATGAGTATTAATATTGTCATCATCCACTCCTTGTCTAACATCCTGCTTTCCTCATAGCCTGACAGAAGAACAGCTGTGGGATATGTTACAGTGTAACTTTCAAATTGTGTCCATGTGAGTGCAACATTGTTATCATATTATTCTCCCTGAACCATTTTTTATTGTGCTAGGTTGTGGCGCTCTTGTGTGTTTTCTATTTTTCAGCTTACTTTAGAGCTGCACGCCATCGTTGTTGCTGGACCACTCCTTACACACACCACCTTGAGTGAGCTTGATTCACATCTTTTTTTTATTTCTAGACATTATCTTTAACCAATCTAAATTCCTACACCCACAACAGCTCCTCTGTTGTTTGTGTGATATCTTTATATGCTACCTTGTATATTGATGATGAAAGGATCCTGAGGGTAGTAAAAAAAAAATGGTTAATTTTATAATTGGGCAAAAGTTGTGAGTGGGGTGCCCCAGGGTCCGGTGTTGGGACCGATTCTGTTTATCTTATTTATAAAAGACATAGAGATTGGAATAAATAGTTCAATATTGGTGTTTGCGGATGATATTGAACTGTGTAGGGCAGCAAAATCTCAACATCGCATAAATCCACTTCAACAGAACCTAGATAAAATTGGGGAATGGGCTACCAGATGGCAAATTAGATTTTATAATGAAAAATGTAAGGTTATGCACATGGAAGCAAAGAATGTGCATGAAAACTATTACTGAGGGGGTGCTCCATTGGGTTAGTGGGACATGGAGAAAGACCTGGGGGTTCTCATAGATCACAGATTCAGCAATAGCATGCAATGCCAAGCAGCTGCCAGCAAACAGTATACTATCCAGCATTAAAAGAGGGATTTTGGCAAGAGATAAACACATCATTTTACCACTTTATAGATCACTGGTTTGGCCTCATCTTGAATATGCCATTCAGTTTTGGTCACTGGGAGTTCAGAGAAGGGCTATAAAATTAATAAAGAGGATGGAAGGCCTGAGTCACGAAGATAGCCTCCAGAAATTAAACTTGTTCTCCTTAGAAAAGGTATGCAAATTGCAATTTTAAAAATCATTAATAGGGACCACAATATTCAGAATACAATGTTTACACCGAGAACTCTATTGATGACATGAGGCGATAACAAGAGGTTAGGAGGAAGAGGTTTAATCTTAGACTGTGCGAGTAGTAAAAATGTGGAATTTCCTTGCACAATCAGTAGTATCCATATTTAGTTGAGTTTCTTAGTTCACTAAATATACAATGATATGGGAACTACTAGAGCCAGGTATACAAAAACACACACTTACATGGAACTAGATGGACACATGTCTTTATTCAATCATACCTACTATGTTACTATGGGGTTTATTCACAAAGCTGCTGAAGGATCTGGCTGTAGCTTCGGCCGATCCTTCGGCTAGCTTCGGCCCCAGGACCCCTTCGGTTCAGGAGAACCGAGGGGGTGCTGTATGGGCTATTCACAATAGCCCGTACAGCTCCCGATCACGGCCGAGCGGCTCAGTCGAGCCGATCGCATATGCCTCGGCTCGGCTGAGCCGTGCTGAAAGCCGAAGCTTTTGCAGTTCCCCATCAGGTCCATCAGCAGAGGGCGGGTACAATGCTAGTTTACTATTGGCTATTGCAAATTGAAATAGCCAATAGTAAACTCCCAATGCTTTTGAATGGGAATTCGTCTTTTTTTTTCTCTATTCTGACATCGCTCGTGTCAGAATAAAGAAAAAAAAAGACACAGCGGGGTTTCTCTTCTTGGCGGCCGGGAGCGGGGGGCTCCCAGAGCGCCCGGGAGATTTTTTTAATTTTTTTTTTTTTACAGCAGCAGAGCCGCCGGACAATAGGAAACTATTGGGCGGAGCTAGCTGTCACTGCTAGCTCTGCACAATCGTTTTCTATTAACTTTTTTCTACTTTTTTCACTCTTTTTCTGTTCTGCTCGGTGCCTCTGAGGGACCGAGCAGAACAGCCGAGCCAAATGCCGCTCGGCGGCATTCGGCTATTCTCTCACTGCTGTTCGGGATCTTTCAGAATAGCCCGAACAGCAGTGTGAAGCCTGCCGGAGGTTCGGCTCAGGTTCGGAGGTTCGGAGTCGAACTCCTTCTGCACTTCGGGTCAGCCGAACATGCTGAGCATGTTCGGCTGATCCGAAGCCACACAAAGCAAGCCGATGTATGGCTGAAATCAGCCGTACCAGCCTGAAGTGAATAGCCGAACAGTGTTCGGCTCACTTCTGATCGGTCATTCACTCGGCTGCCCTCGGCAGCTTTGTGAATAGACCCCTATGTTACTATCTGGCGTAACCTTCTGTATTGTTCTGGTACTGTTTTACTACTGTTATATAGTTGTAGTTTTCTCTTTGACTGTCATGAACATGTTAGTCATAATGCTTTATTTATAGAATTAAAAGGTGTGAAAACTTGCCAATATTGTTGAACCCTCTAATTGAGTGACACCTTACCTGAGAGTTATGCACCTTTAACTCATATGCCGCGGACTCCTGTATGATTTTGGCTAAAATGTTTTTGACGCTTTTTCATGTTCTAACTCCTTCTACCCTTTTACGTAGTGTATCTACATAATGTTTTTATTACATGACAGGCACTGACTATATACTGCTGCTACATACCTAAAAATTGTCATTGCTTTGTCAAATTGTCATATATATATATAACTTTTTTTACTTTTGCAATAGAAGGTAAAGGTAAAAAAAGAAAACAACTACTAGCAAGACATTTGTGGCTTATACAGAAAGTATTCCAAGGGGCTATGTGAGTGAATCTGTAAACACAGGACACACGCAAGACAATTTAGCCCACCACGGCAAGCCGTAGCACAGATCTCCCTAATCTCTCCCTATACAAATTTGTCAGCTCTGACTAACAGCTCCAATACACACTGACCATCATATCAGTTAATAAATGCTTTTTTTTTTCAGACAGTGTGAGCCCACTCTTTTATTGTGAGAGGTTTGGTTTCCTGCCATTATAGGCCTTTCTAAACCTAGTGACCATATCTTAAAGGTCATGCAGGGCATTATGGTTTTAAACACTGAAGCATTATGGTTTTAAAAACTGGCAAAATTTCACTGATGCATGCAAATTTGAATCCTGCATATTTGCCACAAAAGCGTGATTGACACTAATCCAAACCATATCCCTAGCCAGCATTATTTACTTCGTCACATAGAGCTGTAGTCCTTCTGGGGAAGCATTGAAGAGGGTAACAATGCTCTGCTACATGTGAGGCAATGTACTGAGTGTTGTTACCTTGAAAAATGAATTATTATATTAACAGCAATAACTGGAAGGATCAAAAGGTAATTTCCATCACACTGCAATGTGAAACAATAAAAAGCTATGATGTGTTGGTTAAAAGGACCATGCCCTGCAATATATCACATTTTGATTTGAAGCTTTATATACACTTAAGTATGATTAAGAATCTGTGAATAAAAGGAAAGTTTTGACCTGTGCATTCCTGTGAGAAAGTCATTACATTTTAAGAGTAGGCTGGTTTATAGTGGCTCAACCTAAAACTCTTTTTACTACAGCTGAATTACTGGAGAGAAAGTCTGTGAACACTCCCTTCAGAATGATGTAAATTGAGTGGAGAGACGTGGTATTCTGAATAGCACTGTTAGCGGCCATGTGAAATTAAGTGAAGCTGAGCGATTCTGTATTTATTTTGCACAGTACACTGTGATCAACGTAGACTGAAGTGATTCACAGCAGCCTATTTTTAAGACAATGAACGTTTGTTTTGCTAAGAGAGTTGCTATATTTATTAAAGTTGTAAAATTCCAAATTAATGACTCCTTAGCCTCCAAAGTAAGTAGTCTGCAAATAACAAGATACTGTTTTAAAATTACACAAATACACTGTTATTCTTTGAATATAAAGCTTAACTGAAATTACAAACCAATACTTCTCCTACATTCTGGAGGAGAAATAAAAATTGCCCATACTGAAGAGTTTGGAGTCGGCAAACTGTTTGCCATTAACTTGAAGTGATCTACATCTCCATCTAGTCACCTTATTCAACAATGATAGATAGATAGATAGATAGATAGATAGATAGATAGATAGATAGATAGATAGATAGATAGGAGCAGCCCAGATGGACCATGTAAAAGATAACTATACAATATTAAAACATACTTATTCTAATTCTAGTCTAGGAATCTTATCGAACAAATAAATAAAGATGGTCGACCTCCTACTTGGCCCAGGTACCGCCTACTTATATAAGCAACATACAATACAGGATATGGGGTTTTAATGCTAACTGCTAGGGATGCACAGATACTTTTCGAGTACCAGTGCAGATACTTGGCATTTTCATGAGAACTACCAGAGTTGCAGCGGTTGCAGCTGGGACCTAGCTCTGGCACTCCACCACTGTCCTGAAATCATTAGTCTGTATTGTTTTAGAAAAACTGTCACATGACAATAAACAAAAATGTATCAGTACTTGTACTTGTAAGTACTCGGCAAGTACAAGTACTCGTACTCGCAAAACTGGTATCTGTGCATCCCTTTATTTCTATTTATAAAAACAAAATGGTACATTAAAACAGAGATGTATAAATCCCAGGAGCTCCGTGTGCTCCTTACAAATGACATCTGCCTCCTAATTTTTGAATTTTTCTCTAGTGTAGTCCTGGAGCTCAAAAGTATCGGTACATGTACTCGTACTTGTACCGAGTACTGTACTTGGTATCTGTGCAACCCTAGTAACTGCCCAATCAAAATATCAGGATATAGTTTTCATAAAACATAAATAGTTTATTCATACAATTTAAAAAGAAACCCAGAGGTTAAAAACTCAACATCTACAAAGACAACCTCCAAAAACAATACATCTCTATACAGAGTGGCACCAGTAACAACAAAGGTTTTCACTATCCTTTATCATAATGATGGTCCCAATGGTTCTGTTTCTTGCACAATGATGGTGCCGAGGGTTTATATCTACCGATGTGTTTCACTTGATTAAGCTTTCTCAGGAGAGATATCTGAAAAAATAAGTCAAGGAAACTGGACTTGCTGTATTTTTCTTGACAAATACAGCAAGTCCAGTTGCCTTGACTTATTTTTTACAGATATACCACGACCTGGATGAATGAGAACCTTCACAGACTTCTCAGGAGGGTGATATCTGAACAACTGAAAACAGATACAGAAATATACTTATATCATGTAATAATATAAGTATGCATATATGACATGACGATATCTACACAGCAGAAACAATATATACAATGTAATGTCTATGTTCATGCCAACCTACACATCGGACACAACCAATAAAAGTAAGTGCCACCTTCAATGGGGGGACCACAGGAGGGGGCATACCCCAGGGTAATACCCCACCTGAGATGCCAGGAATGTGTTTATGAGTAATAATAATAATAATAATAATAATATCAATAATAAACAGTGTATACATACCTTCAAGGGGAGATGAAAGAAAGATCAAATACAGGACTCACCATGAGCCCATTGTGAGTCTTCCCTTATATAGCTACTGACATCATTACAGATTTAGCTTCACCCCTAGTGGTCACATATTTGCTTACTTTATCTAGCTTCACCCTGAACCTATACCATTTCTATGAATGTCTTATATGGGGAGTCCTGTATTGATTATTCTTTCATCTCCCCATGAAGTGCCCTCTTTACTAATGGTCAGGGAAGAGCTCCCTTAGATTAGTGGTCAGTGATGAATGGCCCCCTTAGATTGTAATCAATGCAGAAGGGCCCCCTTAGATTTGTGGTCAGTGGGAGAAGGACTCCCTTACATTCCAGGTCATTGGGAGAGGGGCCGCTTTATACTGGAAGTCAATGGAAGAAAGGCCCCATTACACTAGTGGTACGTGGTAATAATGTACCTTCCATTGGTAGTCAGTAGACTGAAATTTCTCATCTCTCAAGGAAACCCTAGCATACCCTGGAGGAAACCAAGGGTTCCACATGTAGTGCTCAACTCCAAAGTAGCCACTGTAATATTCAGGTTCTTCTCTCCTGCACCAGTGATGACCCACACTTACCTGGACCTAAGTGACACAGACACACCTAAGAACGTTTAAATGGGATTTAATAAAACTAGCAATATGCTTTAAAAAAAGAGATGAGCTGGTTAATATAACTGACAATATTAAATGCGGAATACCAAATCCAGTGATGCAATACAAAAGCTCAGCAAGGTGAACATGATTGGTGTTTTTTCCCTTTAACAGCCAGTGAAAGTCCTCATCTGAAATGCACTGAGCGAGTGGAGAAGGAAACTGTCAGTTACAGCACTCAACACAGAAAATATTCTTCAACTTTCATGAAAGGAATATGGCTAGCTATAAGAACATATTTTCTATTTGTAGGCCCTAGCTAACCACTGGCCAGTGGGGACTCTGCACACACACACAGTCTGCCAATGTTGGGGCCCTTTAAATTCTCTGGTGGACCACTCAGCCTTCACAAAATGATATTTGGAATCCACACTGCAGTATGTCTCCACAAAGTGTATCAGAGTAACAAACATTAACAGATGAAGTGATCCCTCTTTAAATAGAGCTGCACTGGCAGCAAACAGGGTCCAGCAGGTACAAACAAGATAATAACACACAAGAATGGCCAAAGACCTTTCACCACTCAGATGTGCTTTACATGTCTTCCTGGCAGCAGTTGGCAGCCTGATAACTGTCTCAGAAGCTCAGAAGGTGATGAATGCAACACAGGCTGCAAAATCCCCCAAGCTGGATGATGATGGCAGCAGAATAGAACAGTGTGCCTCTAGATGTCTCTGAAATATTAACATATATTCAGAAGTCAAAAGAAAGGGTAGCACAGCACACTGGGGCTCCCCCCTCAAGCCTTCAAATCCCTTTTCAGGTCTCCACATGAATCCCATTCTCTGAATACCTGTTTACAGCTCCCCCTGTGTATTTATCTCTTCCCTTAAACTCACTCCTTAGGTCTTCCTCCACGGACAGGCATACCCAGGCTCTCCTGTATTTTCCTGGGTCTCTGGCAGCACAATAGGAGACATCACAAGGGGACACTCCTCCACTGTTTGACTGTAGCACACCAGCCTGTGTGCCTTACAGCTTGAACATGTCTCTTCCTGAGTCTGATGAGCAGGCTCTTTTTTTTACAGGTTGCTCTACAGCCAATTTGAGTCCTCCTAACACTAGTTGCTAGGGGCAGGCTTGTCCAGGCCATAGAATCCAATGAAGATCCTCTCCTGACTATCTTCTCCCTGTAGTTGTCCATCAAATAGGGAGTTAGCCAGTGCAGCATCAAGGGAGCTATAATCTGCCAGTCTGGTCAACCCAGCGGGCACTTCACATGGAGTCCTGTTTGGGAAAAGCTGCTTTAGAGAGGTTTTCTCTTTACTGTCTGTTACGTACAGGACAGGAAATCATATCTCCTCAATGGGGACACAAAAAAAACTGACAAGACTTTTAAGCATTCTCTACATTATGACTCCTCAATCTGCAAATATTAGTTGTCTCACTGAAATACAACTATACTGACATCAGTACTTTGATCTGCAAACTCAAAACAAGTTGACATTTGCATATAAGGACTTAGAACTTCACTCTGATTTTCTTACTTTGACTACTTGTTCTGGCTCGGTGACTTGTAGTATTAAAACCAGTGGATTGGCAAAATAGCCAGGCCAGAAGGAGGTCAGAAACTGCAGTTTGTGTATTTTTTATCCTGAAAGGTTTAAGGGCTTTCACTAAGATTACAAAAAGCACAATGAAAACTATCTTTTTAAATTTTGGGGGGAAAACTAATTCTCATTTTTCATTTGGTGAAAAATTGATGTGCTTAATGCAGTTGGAGAGTTATCATTGTGAAACATAATAATTTTTAGACATGTACACCGGCAAAACATTTGTTTCGTTTAATTTTCATTTGGATTTTTCGTAAACTACACAGGCATATTGCATGATTTAATGCAATCCCCATTAGGCAAGGGATTGACAAACATGGTATATAGGGAACTGTGCCAATGCAAAAAAGAGGGGCTTCAAGGGCAACGTGTGAAAAACACCAATCTTTTTAATGACATGCTTGGGAGATGCCTTTAAGCTGTATATAATATATAATTTTTTTTAAACATTTAATGAAAGGTCAAATAGAGTACACCAAAACTCTTCAAAACCACAATTTCACATTTTTAAAACCCCTCTCCAATCCCCATATCCCCAATTATTCCCAAAGTATTCTGAATATTGACTTCAGGTATGTGTTTGGTTGAATTTGGCTAGGGTCAGGACAGTACCCGAACTCTTGAATAGGCAGCAAATTGAAAGTTCTGCAGTGAGCTTTCTCTAACTTCTACTACTCCAAAACACACTGAACAACAGCTCTTTGGATCCCTTACCTTTTATAGGGAGGGGGCTGCTACATTAGAAAACCTGCATGATCGGCCCTTCTAAACTACCTGAGTTTAGAGACCAGGAAGTGCATTGTTGGTAATTGGTTGCTATGGTAGGGAATGATGACATGGCAATGATGGAATGATGACATGGCAATGATGGAATGATGGAATGAGGACAATAGTTATCCATTTTTTCAAACTTGGAACAGCTTGGGTTCTGGTCGAGTTTATGGTCCACCCAAAACCAAAGCGTATCCCTCCTGATGGACATATAAAAAAACCTCCATATTCATGGCCATGTTATTTGGGTACACTAGTGTTTCAGAGGGAACTGACCTGGTCTAGGTCAGATCTGAGTTCACTCTATCTAGTTTTTTATTTTTAATCAGTAGTATTTTTTATCAGTTTTATGACATTTCCCATAAGATTATTTTTTTATTTTAAAGTCAACATATAGAGTATAAATATGCAATCAGTTTTATGCATATAAATATAGGCTGTCACATCTATTAAACAAATCATAAAGTTCCAGGGAAAATCGAATAGATATTCTGGTGAATATATAATGTGTTTTAAATTACTACTGTAGAAATAATTGTCCATAATAAAATGTTGAAGTAGCAGTAGGTCTTGGTCATTAATTCCTTTTTACATGAAGAACCACAGGCTGCAAGCAATTCTTTTTATAAGTTCATAAATAAAATTGATTTATACTAACTGCCTGCAACATAACATAAAAAATGTTATCAGTTCTGCTACAAATATAAAATGTAGCTTTATCAATCAGCTCTTTACTGAACTGTGCAGAATTTCCTGCAAAGACTTAACACAGAAATTGGAGGTAGGAAAAAATTAATAATACATTCACTTCAGTACTAGACTAACAACCCGTAAGTGCTTTAGAAAAATGATGACTATTGATGGACAGCCTCAATTTATATGGAAGCCCCAGTCACATTTATAGAAGAAAGTACAGTGAATTGCTTGCCACAGAAAATGACTTACTTTAGATTGCAAGTGAAAGGTTACACCTCTAGAGATTCTATCTCAAACTGTATTAAGTTCTGTTTTCCTTTGCTGGTTGCTTTTTACATTCAGGCAATAATGATCTTGTTCTTTTTCAATTCACCCAAAATGATCTTTCTGTTGCAGGTGGAGACTACCTCCCTGCATATTATACCTATTGGAGACTCCAGCCTGGAGATTCTGCTGCCCTAGCTTCTGGATGTCTTCCATCCCACCTTGCATTTTTGGTGCTTGCTCCCATCTTAGGGTTTTCAACACTCAGCTCAGCAATTCATTATTCAGCATCTACAATGAAACAGCAATTTATCAGTTTTGAGTGCAATTATGCTTTAGTTACCTTTCTTTCAGAAATGTCTGTAGAGTTGCATAAACTTAAGGAGGAAGAATGACTCCAAATTAAAAAAAACATTTGTAAATCCCTCCCCCCAGGGGACCTTGTGCATAGAGCACTTAGTCCCATTCCGAACTGTGCTATTGTTGCTGAGCAGCACAGTCAGACAGCTCACACTCGCTTCCCCCACAGCTGTCCAACAACATTACTAGCAAGCAGATGGATAGTGTAAGTGACAGCGCTCACTTCTGGCAGGATGGGTGCTCTAGGGGCACTCAGGGGGAGGGGAGCCTGTCGGTGCAAAAGCTCCTGAGTGTGAATTAACCAGTTCCCTCCCAGGTCCAGGGTTCCAAACCTCTGACTGTGGGGCAAGACCTATGCGTCCCTAAAAACCTGGATGCTGTCCCTACCTCCACACTTCCCTGCATCAAAGGGCCCTCTGAGACACAGAAAGGGCTATATATATAGCTTCTCTGTGTCCAAGTTGGCCACAAAATCTAAAGAGAACTCCAAAAACCAATAGGTAGGTAATAGAAGATGTGATGTCATCGACGAGGGGAGTCTGACACTGGTTCTGATGCTGAGAGAGATGTAGCTAGTCTCTTGTGAGAGTTCGAGTTGGTTTGGGTGGAGGTGCAGACAGATCTGATGTTCGCAGGTATAGATCACAGGTGTTCATATCTTCTTTGGTAACGTCCGTTTGCTTGGAAGGGTTGTAGCTGAAGGTTGATACTTTATACTGTAAATGAGGGGTTAATCTTTATAGTACTATTTCCCCTGTAGTTTTGGGCAGTCCGTGTATGGGGATCGAACTGGTCCTATGGTGAGCAATGGGCTGACACAGGCAGGCGTTGGTGGTGATCCTAGGGCAAAGAGTGCAGCATTGCCTGATCCTCGGGAGTCCTGTCAGTTTTGGGAGACTGCAGCGCCGGAGCGGCTGCGTGCAGAGGAGACGCCGACAGTGTTCCACGTGTGTGTGGGGGAGGCTTTCCAGTAAGTTTTTTTAAGTGATAAAAATGTTTGATCATATTCTTGGTATCAGCCCCTAGAAGTGGTGATTTTCCTGTGATTGTATTCATTATATCTTTTTCTTGAACCACATTCTTCATTAATTCTATGGGGTTGATTTACTAACCTTTTAAACACACCACGAACGTGTATACACCTCTGTAGTGTGTTCCCTCACAGCATGATCTATGGGAGGAATCGAAACACCTTTGTAGTGTGTACACACCCAGCAGGTGTGTTGTGCAAAGCCCTGCAATGAATTGCAAGGTAATGTGGTGTAAATTAGCTCTATGTTATGTTGCTTGCGTTGATGAATGCAGGAATGTAAATGCATGAGCTAACCATTTTTGTCTAAACTGTGAAGCAGCATTATATATGCATTATGTGCATGATTTTTCCATATATGGCATTAGTGGAAATATGCTTTTAGATACTTTTTGGTTGATAAATACGTTTTGCTGTGTGAAAATCACACACACCTGGTGCGTGCGTGTGTTTAGGTTAGTAAATCACCCCCAATGTGTCTATTTGTGCATTCAGTAACTATTGTTTAGTCAACATTGAATCAGTGGCAGGAGATTATAATACATAGTACCCTAGCAGCTATGGCTGGAGATGTTAGTTGATGGCAAGCCAGCAGCAGTGGCAGGAGATGGTAATGGTTGCAAGCCAGCAGCGTTGACAGGAGATGGCAATGGTGGCAGGAGGAGATGTTAATGGATGCAGACTAGAGACAAAGGTAAGAGATGGTGATGGATGGCAGGCCAGCAGCAGTGGAAAAAATGGTAATGGATGGTAGGCCAGCAGCAGTGGCAGGAGATGGTAATGGATGGCAGGGCAGCAGTGGTGGCAGAAGATGTTAATGGATGGCAGGTCAGCAGCAGTGGCAGGAGATGTTAATGAGTGGCAGCCAGCAGCAGGAGATGGTAATGGTGTGGCCAGACCATCGCCTGCCTGTTGATGCACAACCTGCTCTCCCTCTACTAGCTGCACATGAAGAACCTCTGCCTCTGACTTTAAACCTCCCAGACATGATAGCAATAAGGGGTTGCCTATATTTTTAGCAGCTATGGCAACAAGGGGATTTGAAGATGTGCTGATTTGATGCACTTGACACTGTAATGATTATGTGCAGTAAACTGGACCACAATGGCAGCTTTGCATGTGTCACCAAGTTCAAGGTGCTGACCCCAAAACAATAGAAGCCAAAAACCTTTGTTTGTAATTTTATTTAGATTTTTTAGTTTTGCAGAACATAAAAACAAGTGTAAAACTAAGTAATAATAATAATACCCCCCAAAAAAGAAGGGGACAGCAGCACCTAAACTTTTTGACAACACATAAAAAACAAAAGTAGTACTAAAAAGAACTGTCAGGTCTATTCACTGTGAATGCAATGGGCGGTACACAGTCACACCACGATGCAATTCACAGTAATGGAGCACAAATGTCACTGAACAGCACAGTGAATAGCACAGTGGGATGCGCATTCTTTGCAACCCACCACACTGCAATTCACTGCAATGTAGCAATGGCAATATGCAGCACTGCATATAGCATTGTATAACTCTGTGCAAGCGCATAAGTAGCACAAAACTATCTCTCCCTAACAAAGCTGTCAGTTGTGCCTTACTCACTCCAATGCACACCGATAAAAGGATAGTGGGAAAGCTTTTATAGGGAGCAGCCAGACATATTTTCAGAAAGCCCATTATTGGTCATATTTTTCACCTGACCAGAGTTCATAGGTCAGGCAAAGCATTATGGGATTACCTTTTAGCACCTGGATGAACTTGCCCATAAATTCACTATTTAGGGAAACAGTGATATTCAAACTTTGCAGCAAACCCAACTCAGCAGCGAACGCAAGCTTCATTTATTGTGATGGTATACTGCAAAATGGGAGTATAACAGGCTAACTTCTGGTTCCTGGGGTACCTTGTTTATCAACTTCACATTTTTCCATGCATTTGTCAAATTGGTATCCTACAACTTTGTGGTTCCCAATTCTTCCATGTCCACCATTATATGTGTTATTTCTGGCACGGGGTCTGTTTTCCCTGACTTCTCAAACTGGCCCCTAGTTTCAGAAAAAGGGTTAACTCTGCCATCTCTCCTTTCAGAAATAGAATTGTCTGCAGGGGCTGTAAGTTTAGAGTCCATCAGTGTTCAGTTGTCCATTGTTTAAGGTATGTCTACTTTGAGCACTATAGACAGTCTTGCATACTGACACAAGTGTTAAATGAGACATGGGTTTGATGCAAATAAGAACATTATTTTTTATTTTTTAACAGTGTTCTAACATGCTAACACCCTGCAGAAAAAGTGTATTACTCCCTTAGTTCACAACCAGGTTTGATGTTTTGGAATTTTAGCATCTTGTTCTATATTTTATCTTATTTTTTTAGCCTTTTATATGGAGGACGAATTGAATACATGGTGCCAGGTCTTGATATAGCATATCCTTTAATGTGTGCTTATTTTCAATGTTAAATTTGATATACACTATAATTGTCTCAAACTTTAAAGGTTAGACCCCTTGGTGGTCAAACAAGTGCATTATCTATTTGATAGTTTTCTATTTTTTTAATATTGTTCAGTTTTATACATAATATTTTTATTAGACGTGTTATTTAATGTATTTCTTTGTAGCTCTGATGAAGGGGGATTCCTCACCCTGAAATGTGTTTGCTGTTCATATCTTCTTGTCACCATCTGTGAAGCCAATAAAGGTTTTTTTTTACACTTGTGACAATTACCTAGCATTCTTTCTTACAGAGTTATTCACTAAAGGGTGAAGAGTTTGGAGAAGGCAGGAGAAGTGAACAATCTTGGCCTAAATAGCTGATTTGGAAAAATTCTCCAATTCAGCTCACTTTCCAGTTCAGCTATGTTGTCCAGAATTGTTCACTTCTCCCGACTTCTCCAAACTCTTCACCCTTTTGTGAATGACCCTGTTAGTCTTCTTTCCCTGGTAGGAACAAGTCAGATGCCTGTGATTTAGGTGTCAAGAAAATCAAGCGCGTGGCCTTGCTCATAGATCTGCATGTGCGCAAGGTCGATGGACAAGCTGTGCGCAGTAAATCCTGTGCGCAGTAACACTCAGGGATCTGAGCGTGCGTCCAGCCAGGTGTATACCTATGCCTGAAGAAATGCATATAGACATCCACATTGAAGGTCTACATGGTAATGCGCATGAACATAACTAAGCGTGGACTGCCTATTTAAATCCAAGCAACAGCAAGGGAAGTTGCTAAGTGGTCATCAGATTCTGCTTCCTTTGACATGACCTGTGCTTTTCTCTTGTGATTTTTCCTTTCTTTTTTGACTTTTTGGATCCTGGCTACACTTTCTGGTTGCCACTTTGTACCGTCACTGCCCAGCTGTGTTTGACCTTGGCTTGCTTGATGACTTTGCTCCTGGCCTAATCCCTGTGTACCTTCATTGTCCGGCTGTGTCTAACCTTTAGTTTGCCTCTGCCCTGTTGCATCTGAACCACCTACAGGCACCCGTGCTTTTCCAAGTTCTTGCCTACTCTGTCTCAACTACAGGCATTGATGGACAGGAGGTGCAAGGCAAGGCCCCATATTGCTCGGCCTCCAATAGGTATGTGACAGTAGGGTTGTTAACAAGTTCAAGTAAAACAGTGACATCATTCATTGCAAACATTTTCAGAACTGGGTACATACCCCCCCTCCACGGTTCCCAAAACCCCAAATCACTGTCTAGTATTATACTGTGTAGCTAGTTCATATTGATGCATCCACCAGTTGTCCTACTACAGCAAGTCAGAGTGCAGTCAGAATTCTTGTACTGCATGCTTGTATTGAAGAGTCTGGATTTGAATTACAACTAGGTAATTATCTTTTTCCGGAGGAGTTAAGCAATGCTAGCCTGAAAAATCTCTCCGCACAGGTCTCCTTTATATATAAAACTAAATGCACCAAACCCAGACTGAATGAATACCTTATATTCATACAAAACACAGTTCACATACATCACAATTCACATAAAGAGTCCTAAAGTTACCCCCTCTCATTTTAAAATCTATTAATTCACTGTGTTTAGTTTCTACCCCACCATCCTTAGTTACTGCATTCTTATTGGCTTTCTAGCCATCTGCCCCGTCCCAACAACCTGTAATTGAGTTCAGTCTGTAAAATTCAGTGTTAATAGTATTTGATGTGATGAGATAACCAGGCAGGGTATCTGGACAGCTAATCTAGGCAGGAATATCTACAATCTACTGTTCTTTAAGATGCCAGAAGAAACCTTGGTAAATTAGTATTGACCTTTTAAAATAAAAAACAAGCACTGACCTATTAAGATGGACATGTTCAATATTGCATACCCTGAATTTCTTATGAAAGTACTATGTACCTCTTACTGTTAAATTCAATTGAGAAATCATAACAGGGTTTTTTGGAGAGAAAAAAAACACACAGCCACAGGCTAACTGCTTTTTATACTTAATGGATACAAATGTGACATCTAATATGGTTATATTAGAAAAGGGGAATACATTAAAATGATGATGTACAATATTCAATTTGAAACAATTTACATAATTGACACCAATTACTTATCCTGAAAGTTAAAAGACCAATAAATTGGAGAATCAATTTCCCCTCTTCTCTACTCTGAGAAGGAGATATGTTAAGCCTAAGTTCTTCCAGGGAAGTCGCATGTTATTATGTTGAACTGAATCCATCACATGTGAGACATTTCCATGTTGTAGGGCAAACTGAGACTCTGCAGAATTTCATCTAACTTTTTACATCCATGCTGCCATTGCTGGGTAGTCAGGGTGAAAGGCCAGTAGATGTTATACTTTTTATTGAAATCCCAGATGTTTTGCAGAATGTTGAACAGAAGCATCTACAAAAGTCTCCATACTAGATTACAGCATTGAAAACTCAATATGAACACACAGAGTAATTTTTACATTTTATTTAAACACTAGAAACAAAGGAGACTCAGCAGAAACTGTTCCTACATTGCCTAATTTATGAAATGCTGCATCTAAGAACTCTTTGTAACAATTCTGTTGCTATAACAAAAACTGTGCCCAAAAATTGTACTATAAGAGAGGACTATAAATACTTATCTATCCCACCACCTGTTTCTTTGATCTTTTTTCTGTTTTAGAACTATGGCCTCCTACAGAATCTTTAAATCCATGAGTGTTAGTTGTCTACGCACCCTCCATGCACCGTGGTTCCATCTTCTAGCCACTATGTTAGTACTATGTGACTGTGGCTATGCGGATATAATCACAGGGCTTAGAGAGACCAGAAATCCAACATACCTGTAAGTGTTTCAGATGTGAAGACTCTACTGGAGGGCCAATCTCTACAAGATAAGGAAGATTGGATGAACAGGCGTTGAGGTGAGTATTGATAATTGTCACATATCAGCTGCAGAGCAGAGTTCAACATAAAACAGAAGTCATCAACTTGCGCAACTAGATCGATTGTTTATGGACTGTATATTGATTGTTTCAAAGGAGCTCCAGTTAAACTGGTGATTAATGCAGAGAAGATGTATGCACGGATCCTGCAGCCTTGTTAGTTGGATAAGGAAACATCCATGTAACAGCACTGTGAAGAAAACATAAAAAAACTTGGCTTGACAAAGGTTGTCAACCTCTGAAACGCGTTGCCTAGCAACACTGTTGTGATGTGCGGGGTCCCTGTGCCTTTAAGGGAGGTTGGGCTTCCCCCTGACAAACCTGCACCCAATTTTATCTTTTGCCACATGTGCTCCAAGATGGAGACTCTCATAGTTTAGAGTTAGGACCGTTGTATATAGAGGTGCCTTGGCGCGGCTGTGCGGCTTTCACATTTTCTGCAGAAGACGTGTATCTAAACCTCTGCTTTTAACCTTAGCGGTGAGACAAGTTTTTTTACATGCTGGCTGGTGAGTGTGCAGGGAAACTTTTTGCTGTTGCCTAGCAACACCTGACACCTGTCGACCTGGAAGTACTCAGCAGCTGTGACCCTGCTTTGAGGAATGCACCCAATTTTATCTTTTGCCACATGTGCTCCAAGATGGAGACTCTCATAGTTTAGAGTTAGGACCGTTGTATATAGAGGTGCCTTGGCGCGGCTGTGCGGCTTTCACATTTTCTGCAGAAGACGTGTATCTAAACCTCTGCTTTTAACCTTAGCGGTGAGACAAGTTTTTTTACATGCTGGCTGGTGAGTGTGCAGGGAAACTTTTTGCTGTTGCCTAGCAACACCTGACACCTGTCGACCTGGAAGTACTCAGCAGCTGTGACCCTGCTTTGAGGAGAACCAGCCACAGCAGTGCTCAGCCAATGGATCAGATCTGTGTCTTCCAGCACAGGCATTCTGGAATCTTTCTGGACTGGACTGGACTGGCTCTCTCCATATCCTAATAATCATCTTGGACCAGCAGCTGAGATCGGACTTTCCTCTGATGCGTGACAGGCGAGATGTTTTTTTAATATCCTGCAAGTGCATTACTTTTAACCTTTATTAAACAGTCACTTTTATACTGCACTTAGATCTGTGCGCCGTTTTTTTATGTTTTCTTCACAGAGCTGATCTGTTACCTGTGCTTCTACAGGCTTGCATTTGTTTTTACCTCTTTGCTGCTCAGGGCCTGTTGGCAAGTGTGATTCTGCAAGCACATGCTCTGCTCTTGCTGCACAGAGCTAACAGCTATGGGTGTCATCCACTTCACCCTATGATTAATATACCTTGCTTCCTCCTACTTCCTGTCCAGCCTCCTATCTCTTTCCCTATTTAAATCCTGCTCAGACTAGCTTGCTTTGCTTGAACAACACTCCTGCTGCCTCTGAACTATCATTTGTGCCTTTGTTCCTGACCTGATTTTCCTTGAACTCATCTTTCATGTACCAACTTGGCTTAGTTCTCCCTTAGATCTCCTGTTCACATTTGTCTGCTTCCAGCCCTGACCTTCAGCCCGTTTTCCAGATCTCCATCTTCTCTGTTGCCCTCTTGCCTTTGCCAGATCTGACTGGAATGCAGCCATATTCTCTGTCTCCTGTGTGTCTCTGTCTCCTGTGTGTCTCCACATGCAAGCAGAGTAAACCTGGGGGTCGCAACCTGGGGTCAGCATGCAGCTCAGTCCAAACTTCTATAACGGGGTCCCTGGCAGAACACTGGCTGGGCCTTAGACCCAGCACCTGGGTCATCTCACGCCACCTGCTGGCTTGTGGGCTCACATGCCTGGATTCGTGACAATATCTGTCTTTTGCAGGATAATTTTTTGGTGACTCATTTGCATTAGTGAACCCATAATAAAATATTACATTCCCCATGAGGACTGCCCTGTTCCCTTAAACCTTTGTTATGCTAAACTCTTCTAAACTAAGGATAGCACAAGCTAGCACAACTCCTAGCAAATCTGAATTGTGCTACCTATGGGGTAAACATACAGTATTAACACTCAAACAAAAAGTCCTCACGGTAGTAATGCCCCCTCCCCCCTCACCAAAAAGAAAAACAAAAATCTTCCAGGCAAGGAGAAAACAGTCAACCAACATCACTATCAAAAAATGCAATGTTTATTGCCCAAGCAACCACACTTGTGCACTGACATTCCTGATATGGGGGAGCCTGCACAAATGCTGACTTTCAGGATGTCAGTACTTGCATAGAAAGTTGACGTGCACCAACAGAGTTGTAAGGACATCATTGCCCCTTTGGTCTAAAAGCCAGAACATCTCAGCTAAAGATTTTAGAGCTGGAGATTGGATGGCCCTTCCTTAATATCAGTCTCCTAAGCCCCTTTATGACAGTTGGCAATATATATAAATTTAGAATTTGGCCCTTTAATAAATTCTATCTTGGACCTCAATAGATGTAAATTAGAAATTTAACACGTTATGCAATTGTTTTTTTTTTCCAAATTTAAGTGACAACAATACTATTCTCACACTCCCTCAATATAGAAATATTATATTTAAGTACTACTACATATTAAGTAATCTGAATACAATATAGGGATAAACCTAACTAATCAGCAAAGCTAGTACCATCTGTGCACAGCAATTTCATGAATACTTTTGGCCAGATCCCAGCTAGAAAACCAAAATACAATTTCCTGTATCCTTTTTTTTATTGTGTTTGGTTTCATGTAGTCATGATACAATTTCGCAAAAGCTTTTCTCTTTAAACTAAACTTAAAACTTGGGTGACCATAATTAAAGAGAGATGTTAAAACCCAGGACTTGGCATAGCTAACATTTAAATTATTCTTAATGCACTCCCTATATACAGTAACAGTATCACAACAGACATCTGCTATGTTAGTTTGCAGCCAAACCATTGGGTGAGTCTTGAAAATTGTGATCAAACCATTTCTCTTGAGAGCTGCTTTTTTTAAATAAACTAGAGGCCTCATGGTTATTAAAGATGAGCCATAACTCAGAGCAGAGAACATTTTGTTTTTGAATCAACAAATACAGTAAGTTTTAGAGTGAACCTTTGCAGGTGAAGATTTCACTGCATAATTTACATTTCTTGCCTTGTTTAAGAAGGGCATTCAAATAGCAGCAATGACTTCCAAAGTACAATGACTAATACCACCAGAATTCATAATTAATTTTTATACAGTATATAGTACTGAAAGATACAGTATGCGCTGACTGGTTGTTGTAGTTTACTGCATTTTGCTTCTTGTTTTATTTTATACTAATTCTGTCTAATTAACTGCTGCAGTACATTATTTGCACATCTATCTTTAAGAGTGTATCAATTTAGTTACTGAAAGGATTTTTTTAAAATAATAATGGATTCTAAATATTCATTGATTTGCAAAATATATGCCCTAAGAGTAAAAAAAAAGTAAATATCTTCACAGGAAGAACAGATATTAAGTTTTTATTAAAAATGATAACAAAATGGTTGTCAGAAGAGCAGCTTCTCATAGCCTGCTGTGAAGAGTAATTGAGGATTCAGGACTCTGCAAATGACATGCTGTCAGAAAGAGTCTAGAGAAGCACAGCATGAACATAATACAAGGCCTATTATTTCTGAATCTAAAGCTCATAAAAATTATTTTAGCAACAGCAACTAAATAAAGCCAGGGAAAATGATACATTTAATGTGGTTTTTCACACTGAAGTCATAATCATTTAAGATATATGCGGCAATCTTAACTTTTCAATACATGACTCTACATACAGTATTTGCATTTTAACCGTAGGTAAACATTAACCTTATGATTTGCTTTAGCAGAATTACTGTTGGGGTGTTTATGTGTCTATTTATTTAAAATAAAGAAGGTGTAAGAATATTTATTCATACTCATGGTGCCAACTGAAGCATATATAGTATGTCCTTTCAGTTTAAAACTGAGGTTTAGATATGTTTTTTTTAGTGGTTAAAAAAACTAGATTCCCTGAGAAAACCAACAGTATATGTAAAAATTACTCAAACTCCATACAAAACCTCTCGTGGTGATTGCATTGGAGATCTCAAAGCTGGTAGGCAGAAGTGTTTAGCAGTAAGTCACAGTTCTGCCATGTTCTTTTCCTTGTTGTATTTGTTGTGAATCATTAAACAGTTGCAGGCCTTGGGTGTATAAGGTATGCCCTTCATCTAGATATTTGGACATACCTCATACGTTCTCGACCTCCTTGAAAGTTGTAATTAGGGATGAGCTGGATGTTCGAGTCGAATGTGAGTTCGACTCGAACATCACTAGTTTGTGTGTTCGCCGAACACACAAACTATCCGGGCGTTCGTAGGGCTGATCGCCTGCTGAACCCCCCACAAGGCGATGCGCCTTGTGAAGCCCTAATTGGCTAAAGGCTTGCACCTGACCACATGGGGTCCCTCCTCAATATTCCGACCAGACCTTGAGGGTCTGGTAGGAATTTTGGGGGGAACCCAATGATTTTTTTTTAAATGGGGTCCCTCCTAACATTCCTACCAGACCTAAAGGGTCGGATATTGTTTGGGAGGGGGAAGTGCACGCTAAAAAAAAAAGTATTTTTTTCTCTTTAGAAATGTCAGTTTTGCTGCAGTAGGTTCTATACATCGTACAGATGTGCCACTTCACAAGCAGGTTAAGGAGACCCACCCAGGCACGATATTTAAAGGAATTTTTCATTTTTATTGTTACCCTTTAAGTGATATCTGTAACAAATAAGTCAGGGCAACTGGACTTGTTGTATTTTTCTTGAAGACGTTTCACTGGTCATCACACCAGCTTTCTCAATTCAGAAAGTGATGTTAAAATCACTGCTCCTTTAAAAACTGTATTTAAAAAAAAAAAATTGACTCATGTCCCTCGGGGCAGTACCCGAATCCCCATACACTTTTTATGGCCAATAAATTACATATAAGGCTTCAAAATGGGGACATTTCATTTTCAATGTTCTAATCCCATAGACTTGCTTTGAGTTCGAATTCAAACTTTTCACATGTTCTATAGTTCAAATTCGAACCAAACATGGTGGTGTTCGGCACTCTACCTCACAATGTCACTTGGAACAGCTGTCAGTTTAAGGAGTGCAGGCACCATTTCCTATATTAAAGGTGTAGTAAAACACCAAAGTAAAATAAACATTTTGGGCCCCCAGGACGTGTATGCTATAGTGTGCTAATATGCACTGCATATTAGCATATTATGGGTGACATACCTTGCAAGCTATCCCCCTCCAGCACAGTCACTTCTCTCCTCTGTTGCAACTCTTCCATCTTCACTTCCTTCGAGGTTTGGTACCTTCAGCCTCTTGATTGGCTGGACTGGGATAAAGTAACTCGCATACAGAAGCACAGGAGTTACTTCATTATGGCACAGGGCCTTGCTGAGCTCATACACTGGGCTGCGCGTGCACAGCTCAGCGCACACAAATGTTGACATGCAATGAAGCAGCAATTATGACAAAAGAGACATACAGAGCCTCTTATGTCATAAAAACCCAACTTTTTTTTAGCTTTACTTCCACTTTAATGAACCTTGTAAACATTATTATTCATATATTATTCTTGTAACAAATTTAGATTCCTTCTTTTGTGTGTAGATAAAATGGTGTTCTATGATCTGCACATATGGTCAGTTAAAACAATCTTAATGAAAAGGAAAACTGTTTTTATTTTTTGAATAAAAAAACGTCATATTTAACCCCTTTTTAATAGGGCTGCGGAAATTAACGATTAATTTCTCGATAAATCGTTAAACTATTTGATCGATTACAATTCTTTTGATCGCTAATGAAAACACTCACCTCTCCGCCGGCTTCCGGGAGTCCCGTCGGAGATCCGGTGACATCACGGACATCGACGTCACCGGACTCCTCCCCCAAGTGGCTCCGTCGACTAACGAACGGAAGGGGGAGGAGTCCGGTGACGTCAATGTCCGTGATGGCTAACGAAGGTAAGGGGGAGGAGTCCGGTGACATCGATGTCCGTGACGTCACCGGACTCCTCCCCACTTCCCTTCATTAGCCAACGGAGCCACTTGGGACAGTGAGTTTTCCCAAGAAATTTTCTGCATGAGCGCCAGCCAAGGCATTGGCCTACACACATACAGCAAAGCAATGAAGTAATAAAATGAACTAGGATCACACTAATCCAGCACGTTATTATTCTGAGTTGCCCCACTCAAGCGGCGGCCATATTGAGTGGGACACGTGAGATTAATAACGTGCTGGATTAGTGTGATCCTAGTTCATTTTATTACTTCTTTGCTGTGCTGTATGTGTATAGGCCAATGTAGTTGGATCTGTATGTGCATTATAATTAATCGAAATTAATCGATTAAAAACAAATTCGATTAATCAAACACGAAAATTTTAATCAGTAGCAGCCCTACTTTTTAACCATTATTTTCCTCTAATTAGCTGCTGTGAAACCTCAGACTGGAAATTGGACATTAAAAAATCAGTAATACATTGACATTATCCCTCTTTTCCATATTGTCTGTACCTATTATTATTTTCTATTGGCTTATACAGGTCATTCAGTAGAAAAAATAAGTAAGGTCAGCCAATTGGTAAAGGAGGGAAGAAGGAGTTTTCACACCTGCTATCAAGGGATTGCCAGAGAGCTGTGACATGACAAAAGAGCCAATAAAGAGGTTACAACAGTCTTCTTTACACATCGTCTGTTAGGAATAGCTAGAAGAACAACATGTATTTCTTATAAATACCCCCTCCTTCCTTTATAACGGCATCCACCTTGCAGGGCACCAAAGAGATCTCAGGCTGTATAGTTCAGGATCTATCTGTTTACATCCATGCTGATATGGGGACCATAATCCATATGTTTGGTGCACTAAGCACCGATTTTCTGGGATAAGGAAGCATATGTACTAGCAGCAAACTGTACATTATAGTACATTTATCTAAACTAAAGATGTGATGGTAAGCTGTAGGGGGTAATGTGATAGACATGCTGTCAAGGTGTATTTTTTCTTATATAAGATATAAGAGAATATACAAGGAATGTATATACTTATACTGTATACCATACCTTTGGTAAATGTCTTACAATCCAGATGCAGATATCGAGAACAGTTTAAAAATTAGATGTGTCTCCCATACAGTATATAATAAGTTATACAATTAGAGAATGCTTCTAAACAATGGAAGCAATTGTTATCTTACTATTGTTACCTTTATATATCAAAAACATTCTTTATAACAGTTTGTCACAAGCACTGCATCCACCAGCCAAAGCATGAAAAAAGATAATGGTGGGTCCTGGTGCCTATCTTGTCATTCAAGGAAAGGCCATTATAACTTGATAATGTCTTATTTTACAGCTGCATTCATCCTTTAACACATATAGACTTTCACTGTTAAAGAGAACAAAAAAAATCAGTTTCTACTGTAGGGTTAAACACATAATAAATACCAAGGCTTTGCCCCTTTGAACTTGCAAGTAAGACACTCTAGAGAAATATCTTACTGGAATGTTAATATATTGCTTTGCTGACCTTTTACATTCTTACTTAGTCACAGCCATTTCTTTATTTTTGTAGTAACAATAGAAACAGTCAATTATCTGAAAGTAACAAATCATGTATTCTCTAATGTAGTCATTTTTTGTTCCTTATACATTATTAATAATTAATGAATTTTTGCACATAAATATTTCATTTTGTACCACTCGAAGCCAGCAGGTAAAAGTTAAAACTGAATTTCAGGCAGATATAAAAGCCACAAAATAGTGCAGCTCTGTATTCAGTAATACATCATGACATATATATTTTTTAATGCAACAGGGTAAATACACTGATTTGACTTGTTGTCAGCTTCTTGCAGTCCAGCAAGAGCTATGATTGGTGGGGGGAGAAGCAACAGAAAGAACCAATCAGTTGTGCTCAGTTGGGACATACTAATAGAAGGAGAGAGCAAAGTGACAGAGAGATGAGCTCATCAGTCTACTGATCTTCCTATAACTGTCCAGCCACAGGGTGGGGGTGGGAGGAAACCTGTAAGTGTTGATGAACAGGCAGGTCATCTACCCTACCTGACAGGGTTGTGCTTTGCGGTGGAGCTGCATAAATCTTAGGAGTGGATAGAGAAAAATATAAATCCCTATGCAGGTGTAACACCCATAGTTTATTTATCAGGATCTCAACTGCGGAGGTATGTAACATCAACAGTATGATGCACAGCCCTGGAGTATGCGTAGGGAATAACGGCTATTCAGTTTGAATTCCAGGCATCTCTCTCAGACTGATTACGGAGAGTTAGGAATTGCTAACATCATACACCGGGGTTAATATAGGTAGCTGAGGAGTACTAGTATTGTTGTAAGTTCATACGCCCCCTGGGGGGAATATATGGTATCTATGTGAGGGGACAGTGCTGAATCCAGAAGGGTTGGTAGGCTCTATTAACTGGTGCACACGGTTACAGGTAAGCATTCATACAAGTAGATAATCCAGTTCTGAAACAGTACAATCCCCCTGACATAGAAATCCCATAAACCCACGCCCTTCTGAGGAAGCCCCATTTGCTGGGGGAAACGCATTAGTGACAGCGTGTTACCAGCCTCCCTAAAGACCCAGGACTTACTGCTTCATTGCTATTACATTTGTCGGGTTAATGAGCCTCTGCTATACCGATCGTATTGAGCGAGGCTCGCTTATCTAGCATAGCAGCAGCACGGACTATTGGCTTAAAATCGGGATCGAGTGGAGCTGACCTGTGCACACCTTTTCAACAACGTTCAGGCTCCCGATCCAGTGCTTCATTGGACACATTGCCCCTGGAACTCTATCCGTCCCTGCTTCACCGTGCGGCCCCACTTACAAGGCGAAACCCTCGGGCTGTTTTCCATACACGAGGCAATATGTGCAACCTTTCGGGTAATGCTGTTCTGGATTTACCATGAGAAGAGCCATGTGACCTTCAAAATCATAAAAACAACTACCAGGATTACAAATTACTACATGAATATCTTCCATCAGGATACCATCTTGACACCTATTACGGATTCACGGATGGACTGTCTTTTTTGTGGCCACAGATGAATGAGTGAGTAATCTTGCTACATATTGATACAATTGTATCCACTGTTGTAATACAGTGTACCTACTTACACCAGTGACTGCCTGTTATCCTGCTGATACATTAACCCTGACTGCCCTGTCCTATACTTGGGTCAGCTTAGGGAGGCTGTGTCTTTCTTTTAATAATTTTTTAAATGTCATGTATCAGGTGATTTACCTTTATACTGTTCTATGTTTAATTAAAATATTTTTGATATATTACACATTATCGAATTACTTGTTCATTGGATAGCTCAATTTATGGGATTTCTATGTCAGGGGGAGTGTGCTGTTTGAACACTATTTTTAAAACCCAGGAGCTTAATCCATATAATTTATTATTTTTTGCGATACTCCTTTTCCCCGTTTTGCAGATAATCCCGTTCCCAGGGTTAAGAGGATAAGGCAGTCCGTAATATCTAGCCAGCAGTGCAAGCATTAATGAGTAGGTATACGTTCAGACAGGAGGTCAGATAGTAGTAGGTACTATTTAAACTTAGATGTAACGCAGTCCATCAGGCAGTCCGTAATGGATGTTGAATACTTGCGGTTTGAGGTCTATCTATGAGTCCCTGAAGAGGGGGAGCCGGCTTCTTGAGGATGAAGTTGTAGTCAGAGGGTCCTTCAGTAAGTCCCGAGGCTCGGACGTAGCTGCAGGGCAATAAGGAGCTAGCAGGGCGCACACTCCATTAGTGGAACGCCATGTGTAGCTCCTCCCCTGGTTATATTGGGTCTGAGGTTGTGCGGGGCGGAGTCTAGTGACGGCCGTACGGCCAATGCGTTCCATCCTGGAGTGCAAGATGTGGCAGTCGTCATAGCCGCAGAGCCGCTGCGTTCCATCATGGAACGCAATACGCGGTATCATTACAGCAGGTGATACAGGGCATAGGGATATGTGTGCTTCATCTCTAATTGCTGACACTATTCTGAAAACGTTAGTCAATTGGTTGCTATGTTCACCCAGTGTTTTCAATATTTTTTAAGTTACTGAACCAGAACAAATATTCAGATTAGGAAAGTCAGAAGTCCTAATTTACAAACTACTTCTAGATTTAAATCTCAAAGTTTTAAAGCAAGATGGCCAGTAAGACAGCCAGTCAACTAACATTTGCAGAATTAGGAGTCTCAAAGTTACTTGGAGACCCCTGATGCCTCCATAAAGATGACTTGTCACCTCTTTTGCTATCACATAGAGGGCTTTCTCAGCCCCCTCTGTGATAGCAATAAAGTTAAGTGGAAAAAAAAATAGGAAAAAAATTTAAAGTTTCCCCCCAATTTTTTTTAAAGTTACACATAAAAAAGAATTTAAAAAAACATTTTTTTTTAAAAGTCACCACCCCTACATGCACGCATGTAAACATGCATCAGTTGAGCATACCTGCAAAAACGACGATTGCGCCCATTACGCCGCACATGTTACATATCGCCGCGAACGTCGCAGTGAGAGCAATAATTTTAGGGCCATCAATCACTGATGACACTAAACTAATGAGCTGTGAAAGCTTTTAAAGCGTCGCCTATGATCAATTTTGGGTATGCTAGTTTTTTGCGATTTTGCGAGTGCACGCAATTTTTAAGCTTGACATGTTTGGTGTCTATTTACCCGACGTGACCCCGTCTTTTATATTTTACTAAAAAAGTGGGTAATATTAGTTGTTTTATAACATAATGTAAAAAAATACTTTTTTTTCCCAAAATTTTCAGTAATTTCTCCTGAATATAGTAAATAATAAAACCCCCAGTGGTGATTAAATACCACCAAAAGAAAGCTCTATCTGTCCCCAAAAAATGGTATAAAATTCATTTCAGTACAGCGTTGCATGATGGAATAAATGTCAAAGTACTGCAGCGCTGAACACTGAAAAATGGCCTGGCCAGGTAGGGGATCTAAACACCTGGTCTTTAAGCGGTTAAAGAGATTTGGTCATTACAAAAAAACTGCAGCAGGTATAAAGTGCAGTAACCTAGGTGCCTGCACATACCAGGAGCAGCCTTCAAAAGCCTACAGCTATGGCAGAAGCCTAAGACATTCTGGCATGCAAAGCTGCATCTTGTGTCTATCTACCCCCCCCCCCCCCCCA
>NW_017306308.1:1073868-1074509 GCF_000935625.1 Nanorana parkeri
GCCATAACTAAATGACAGGTAGCAGTAGCCAAGCTTTGGTACTATCAGGAAAAGCTGAAGTTTCTGTTATCTGAATGGCTGGGGTTTCAGCCATAAAAACAACAAATGAGAGGCAGCTCTAGGTGCCTGCCTTAAGGTGCGGCAGTTTTGTGTTCAATGTCAGATTCCCTTAAAGTGTATATTACACGTTTTCCTTTAGGTTTGGATAGATTTTGAACTCCTGTGAGATTTTTTTTATTGGCCTCCTGCTGAGAGACTTACCCTTATTTGCTTTCCTGCTGACAAAAGATTCCCCAAACATGAAGTGAAGGGAAATCTGCAACAGGAATACAAATAAAAATGTAACAGGGATTCTTGCCATGCTGAGATCTTTAATTCTCACTCCCGAGTGGTGGCTTCTCTGCAATCTGACCTTGACACTGCCATGCTGAAGCTGGAAGACCTGGAGAACAGGGCTCGTAGAGATAACCTGCGCATAAGGAGGGATCCCTGAATCAGTGGAAGATATACAATCAACAATCACGGCTCTGTTCCAGGAGTTCCAGCCCGCCATTCCCATTGATCGTTTGGAGTTTGACAGGATTCATTGTACCCTTGGCCTAAATTTTCGAAGGGAGGACCCCCCCCCCCCCCGGCCCGAA
>NW_017306308.1:1074890-1079245 GCF_000935625.1 Nanorana parkeri
AGTTTTTGGAGGGGAGCCCCCCCCCCCCCGGGCCATGACCTGTACTTTACTGTGTATTGGACATGTAAGCCAGCAAAAAAGTTGTATCATTTTGTTTCGGATTTTTAATTTTTTGGGGTTTCGGGTCAGAACGCTGTTTCGTTTGTTGTTCGATCGCTGTTGGATCTACTATGGGTTGTTACATAATGTTTTGTACTCCTACTAATTTTTGCCTGTGTTTTCTTCATATTGCATTTGATTGCCGTGTTTCTTATTACTGCTCTGTTCTGGTGACCACACTTCGAGTCGAGCATATGTGTCTCTGCCCCATTCCATTTTGCCTTTAGCTTCCATGGGTTCTCTCTGTATTCCTTTCTTTAACTCCTTCTGTCCCCCCCTTTTTCTCCTTCTCTCCCTCCCTTCCTAGTAACCTTCTTTCCCTTTTCCCACCACCCTCTCTTTCCATACCTATACTTGGTTCCCCCTCCTTTGTGCATTTTCTTCTTTCTTCCTTGTTAGCCTTCTTTTTCCCCCCTTCTTGCTGAGGATTCGTGACCTGTCAGTTTTGAGCTTAAACTTCCTAAAGTTATTGGTATAATGGCCTCTTATTTTCTTGAGAAGAGGATGGAAGGAGAACGAAGGGGTTCCCCCCTCTTCTCTTCACACATGATTATGCTCATGTTCTCTATTGAATGGCTTTATATCTAGGGGGGAATTACTTGTACCCCTACCCATTCACTGAAGGGTTAAATAAAATAGTTATTAAAAAGTCCAGACTTTTGATAAAATCCTTTAATTGAAAAAAAAACAAAGAGTACATTTTTGACTATTCCTTTAATTTAAAAAAATGGCTCCACCGATGTAATCCAGCGCCAATAAAAAAGTCCCGCCGCACAACGACTGTCCGAACCCGACGAAAACTCGCCACAAAATTACATTCCTGCTTGAATGTAAACAGATGGGCAGAGCGAGCCGGGGTGTCACGGCTCGCTCCGCCTATTGGACATTCTCAGTTGTCAAATTCTACATAGCATTCGGGAACTCCTGAATGTTATTTGTCAGTTTCCGAATGCCATTCGGGTCTGTGAGCCGAGGTGTCATATGAAAAGCATTATGACACCTCGGCTTACAGACACGAATGGCATTTGGAAACTCACGAATAGCAGTGTCAAATGGGCGGAGCAAGTCATGACGTCACGGCTCGCTCCGCCCATCTGTTTACATTCCAATAGAAATGTCATTTTGCGGCCAGTTGCCATCGGGTTCGGATGGTCGTCATGCGGCAGGACTTTTTTATTTTCGGCGGGTCGACAGCTTTGACCTTCTACATGTTTCTCTCTGTTTTCTTCTTCTCTTTACTATTTTCTCTCCTGAGTCTCTATTTTTACTTTACTTTCTTACCCCTTTTCTCTGGAGCGGCAGCCTCTGCATTCTGTTTTAGACTACTCATTTCTACTGGCCCCAATTCCAGCATCAATTTAGCTCTCCCCTCACTCCTGAGTTCATGGCTTCCTTTTCCCTGAAGATTCTCTCTCATAATGTTCAGGGGTTCAACAAAGCCAGGAAATGCAATAAAGCTCTTGGGTATCATCACTCTTGTAATGCGGATATATTTTTCTTGCAAGAAATCACATTTTCTCTTCACTCCCATTCCTGCTACTTGGGCAAATTATACAATCATTGTTATTATGCTTGCTTTAGTGAGAAAAAAATTAGGAATGGTTATTTTGTTTTGACATAATTTACATTTCACATGTAACAAGCAGATTGTGAACCCAGTGGGTTATCTGATCCTGCAGAGCACCTTGTTTGATTCAGCTATTCAGATATCACTGGACAAGAGGTTCTCTTGGCCATTTCTTCTCTTAACCACTTGCTGTCCGGAGCAATTTCTTACCATTTGCGCACACACACACATGATAAGATCTAAATTTTTGACTAGAAAACAGCTTTAAACCCCCAACAATTATATATTTTCTGAAAGCAGAGGCCCTGTGAAATCACGGATAATCTCCTTGTATAACCATCCTTCAGCTTGTGTAACCTACACTGGCTATTCTTACAAGTCATTTGTTGTTACAAGGGGAACTGCTGTTCTATTTATCCTGGCAATCAAACCCCTGGCTACACTCATCAGAAATAATCTCTCTAGCAGAGAAGGAAGTGACTGGTATTCCTTTCAAACTTACTGACTCTAACTCAACCCCTAATATCACTGCCTTTCCTCTTCTCAGTTTTGCGAAGGTTTTGGCAATATATCTGATCTCTTAGTCAACTAAGACAAATCTCAAGCTCTGAACATCTCACTATCCTCCTCCACTTTCACTCTTCTGCAACAGAATTCTCCCTTTTGTTGGGTATCTAGATATTTGTTGTACATGATATTCAACCAACTACATCTCCCTTTTTCAATCTTTTTTTTTGCCAATCTCCTCACTGGGCCACATCTTTGCCATTAAGATGACCTTACTCCCAAAAATATTATGTTTCTTTCTGACCTTGCCTATTCATGTCCCTATGTACGCCTTGAAAACCTTACAAAAGGACATTATATCCTTTATCTGGCATCATCAGCACCACAAGGTGGTTTTAAAAGACAATTGGGGAATTTATCAAAACTGGAGCAGACAAAATCTGGAGCAGCAGTGCACAGCCACCAATCAGCAACTCTCTTTCTTTTTCAAACTGAAGAGACTGAAGAGAGAAGCTGAATTGGTTGCCCTGAGCAACTGCTCCAGATTTTGTCTGCTCCAGTTTTGATGAATTCTCCTCCATGTATTTTGTCAAGAAGCCAGAACTCGCCTGTGTAGCCGAGGCTCTGTGCCTCTGCGCAGGTCTGTGCGGGTTCGTGTGTGTGCTCCCACACAGAAATGTGCACGTGCTCAATATAAGCTATGGTGACAAACGGGCTATTTAAGGCTGTGACATCCAAGTCTCCAGTGCTGAGTGATCGACAGCCTTCCTGTGTTCCTGAGATACTTCAGCCTTCCTGTGTTCCTGAGATACTGCATCTGATTGTTCAACCATTATTGACCCAGCTCATTTGACTCTTCTCGCTACTCTGTGCTCTTTTGACCCGGGCCTGTCCTCGACTACCGCTTCTGCCTGCTGCTTCTTCTTCTTTGTCTGCATGTTACTGTCCCCAGCCTGTTCTCGACTTTACTCCTGCTTGTCTTCTGGTACTGCTCTGCCCGCCTGTTGATGACCCGGGTAGTGTGACTACATCTCTTCTGAAGTCCTGCATCGTCAGTGCTCTGTTCCTGTACCAGATTACCACCTGGGACTTGCTCACATCGCAGAGACTGACTACGGTGATATCATCTGGCACTCGTGTCCCTGTGCACCTGTTCTACCATCCAGGGGCTCTGGGCAACTGCTCCAGATTTTGTCTGCCCCAGTTTTGACAAAATTCTCCTCCATGTATTTTGCCAAGAAGCCAGAACTTGTCTGTGCAGCCGAGGCTCTGTGCTCTGGCTCACAGAATTGTGCACTGTGCCTCATCAACTCAGACTCCACCAAGGCAAATTACATATTTGTAATTGTTCCACCTGTAGACTTGGGGTGCCTAACCTTGTCAAGTATTATTGAGCAGCACACATTGCCCCCATAGCAGCTTGACATACATCTGTGGATATTCCTCTTTGGGCTCTTCTGGAAGTACCATATATACATCCTGTTTCTTTATTTGCTTTACTTTGACTTCCTAGTGCCCAGAGACCAGGGCCGGCCTTAGGGGTGTGCGAGCTGTGCGGCTGCACAGGGCGCCATGGCAACAAAGGCGCCAGGCGGTCGACACAGCTCGTCCTCGGGGCGGCTTATCTCCTCCTCACCGACATGACAGCGTTCCCTCGTCCCTCGGGACGCAGGAGGGAGCGCTGCCTGCTGTCAGGATGGACGAGCGGTGAGGGCGAGAGAAGCCCCGCCGGCAGCTGTCAGGATAGCCAAGCGGGGAGGAGGAGCCGCTGTCATCCTGTCAGTTTCAGGATGACAGCGGCTCTTTGCGTGGCAGAGCGGGGGATCGGTAAATATCAATGATGTTTACCGGCCCTCCGTGTGAGAAGGACAAACACTGGAGCGATCGTCTGATCACTCCAGTGTTTGTAATTAACTGGGGACACATAGTATTGTATCACTCCAGTGTTTGTAATTAACTGGGGACACATATGTGTCCGCAGTTATGACTGAACAAGCTGTGATTTACATCACAGCCTGTTCATTCAAGATTTCCTCAATGGGGAGAAGCACTCAGTACAGAGGCTCCTCCCCATTCACAAACTGGTGATAGTAAAATATTTTACTATCAGAAGTTTCTGAATGAATGGGAAGCCTCTGTACTAAGTGCTTTCCCTTCACTGAGTGCTGAGGCCGCTGAAAAA
>NW_017306308.1:1079292-1085625 GCF_000935625.1 Nanorana parkeri
GAATAGGCCATGATTTTGGACACAGTATTGAGGTATTCCCGCAGTATAGCCTCTCAGGAGTCAGCATGCAAAGTATTCTCGATAGCACACTTTCTCCTTAAGTATCCCAGTTTTTGCTTTAGGGGTTGTAGTGCTGAGGGTGATGTCATGCATACATGGTGGTCTTGCCCCTTCATAATCCGTTTCTGGTCCAAATCTGTAAGCTCATTTCAACACTGTTTCGCATCCCAATATGTAGAGACTCCTGGCATGTCTTGCTACAATCTAAAATTGTACAACTTAATTGCTCTCAACAGAAACTGGTTACTGGCAGCCAAGCAAACCATTGCTCAAACCATTTCCCTTATTATTATTTCAAACACAATTACATTTTGCAGGTTACCTTCACTACTGTGCTGAAATAAGTGTAATTATCATGCAGTCAACAACCTCATGCTTTTACCTACATTGCATTCCATTAATTTCTGGTCCATTTTGCAAAAAAATACATATTAAAGCATTTAAACTTGCTAAAATATATAAAACATTCCTAAATTAATTTAAAAATTCATCCAAGTGCTTAGTATATGTGCTTAAACACAATTATACATTACATAATAATGGAGCAAAAAAAAACCAAACACCTTTTTTATTTCAACATACTTCTACACACTGTGAATATATATGGATACTTAAGCTAGGAGATGTTGGTGCACTGATATATTTTAGTTGGTGCCCATTTTCCATTTTGAGATTACACACTGAGAAAAACACTATCATGTAAATGTGCCCAAGAGTCCTCACATCCAAGAGGGAATTAATAAGTGGCAGGGATTTATAACCTAAAATTCCCTGCTCTTATCAGACTATGTTTGCCATGCAGTGTGCTATCTGACTTATTGTAATGTTAAGCTTTAATGACCTTGTGTTCAAATATGATAAGAAACCACAGCATACAAGTGTTTATAATTATTTATTTGTCAATGTGGAGAGTGCTAAACTTGTAATTATAATCGGTTACATTGGTAGCAGAGTCAGGTGCCTGTGTAAGATAGCTAAAACAAAATACCAAACACAATAAGAATGACAATGATACAAAGCCTTTTATCAGAGTTAGCATGTTTATGCTTGGGTAAGGGCAAACTTTTCTTTAATTTGTATTTTAAATTGTTGCCTCTTTAAAAAGGTCACTGTTTAAATGGTAATTTAAGCTTATCCAATGATTTTCATAAACATTCTCAAAAGGACCAAAATCGCCAACTTGTAATGCATTTTTGTTAAAGAAATAAAGCTGTGAGGAGGTGTACACAAAATTATACAGCAGAGACCCATTACATATTACTTTAATGACATCTACACCGTCCATCTTTATTACCCTTTACACATCAATAAATGTCACTCACTAAGGCTGCCTGAGGGATTTACTGTTTATTTTTGTGTTTTTTTGGAGCTTATGGGTTTATTATAGAATATGAAGAAAATAACCACAAAAATCCTTAACCACTTGAAGACTGGGGTGTTTCACCCCCTTCCTGGCCAGGCCATTTTTCAGTATTCAGAGACGCTTGTAGAGGCGCCTGATCGCTTGTATGTAAACAGCCATCGCTGGCTGTTTACATGCTCACAGTTTCCCCTCTCGTGTGCGCGCTGAGTGCCGCACACGAGAGGGGGATGGGGCAGGACGTCTTAAGACGCCCTCCCGCTCCTAGCAGACTTCCGTCCGGCCGTTCACAAACGGCCATGGACGGAAGGTGGTTAAAACCAAGGAGCATGCTTGGTGCCTGCCAAAAAACAGTGATCAATGTCAGAACCTACAGCACAGAAGAAAATGCTACCATCACATTTCACTAAAGCAAGAGACACTTAGGGATGTAGTGAGACATCTAATTGGACCCATCCATGCTACCTAGTTGAGCATATTTATCAATATCATCAATTATTTAGCCTGCATTTGGAACATGTTGTTGTGTAATTAGGTGCTTTTAGTGTATTATTATTATGCTTTTTTTTTAGTTGGGAGTGAAGCTGTTATAGGAAAAGAGAGACCATGCTTGATAAATTAGAATTGCTTTGCTTTAAAGTAGCATATCCACATTTTTTTTTACATTAAAGTGAGAATGGGGTAGGACATCTGTCAAGAGTTTAAGGTATTGTTTGTGTCCTGGTTGAATAAATATGCCCTTAAAGTAGTATATTACTCTCAAACTTTTTTTTTGAATAGAGGTCAAACATGCATACATTTCCCAGCAAAGTATTTCTTTACATTTGTGCCCAAGCACTTATAGCCATCATGTTTCCAAACAGCTTCAACTCTCTTACCTCAACTTCTCTGAACTTCCTGTCCGGTACAGGATCACAAGGGGCAGGGCAATCTACAGCAACTATCAGTTTACTAGCTTAGAGAAGGAAGGAGGAAAGAGGAGAGGGTAGCAGGGTGCAGGGGAGTGGCTTGCCTTGCTGTGTGTTTATGCAGATACACAGCTTACTAGCACACACATAGGTATCTCCATTGGAACATGCAAGGGAAAGGAGCTACCTAAAACAGGATATCAGGGCCAGTTTCTACAGGAACCCTAAACTGTAAATATCAAGGAGCAGCATCCTTTGTACACAGGGTCCTGAAGCCTTTAAGCGTGGTGTAAGGGCCAGAGGGGTGGACCTTTCGTGTGAGCAGGGGAAAGAATGGAAAGCAGGCCACATATCATCTCATATCTATAGTACATTTATTCAAAAGCACCTGTTAATGTATTTTGCTCAATCATTGGTGAAAAGGTGAATTTGCATATGCAAGTAAATGATAATAAATAAATTAATGATGCTGTCAACAATAATATTTTACTGCAGCATTCAAATTAACAGGTCACACTTGTACACATGCAACAAAAATAAAGTGAAATAATTTTAATAAATATGCCATGAAATGTAAATTAACAGCCCTGAAAACCTGACAAGCAATGTAATTTAATTTTCCTAAGGAAATACCACGTGATAAAAACATTTGCAGGTGACATGTTTTTAGTCCCATCTCTGACACTAAAACTTCACATAACTTGCAGTCTTTTTTCTTGATTTGCTTTTCAGAAGAGTAGACAATTGGCATAAGTTAATTGATAAAACAGAAGTGCTGTTTTTTGTTTTATATAAAACATAACTTTGAACATTACAAAGCATTAAATTTATGTTTTGAGGTCTTTTTTTTAATCTGCCAGTGTTCAATCACCCAGAGGTTTGCTTTTATCTTCAAAAAAGGACATGTTTTGTCTCTTTAGATTTGAAAATGAGCATGATATAATTTATTAAATGTAGCTTTTCATTTAATAACCTATAAACAATCATAAAAGATAATGTAGATATTAAAAGTGAAATAAACAATCTGAAAATGAACAGACTGATGTAATACTACAGAATAATGTTTAAAAGATAAAATATGGATGATGATATTTTTACTGGTATGCTGTAATTTAAAGGGAAATGAAAATGGTTTTAGTTACATTTTATTTTAGGTTTTTACAAAAACAATTTGGTACAGGGTGCATTATTTGTGAGGAGGCAAGAGGGAGGAAGGAGGAACAAGCTTTTCTCTGGCTCATTCGACCATTTTTGCAAAAATAAGTGTGAGCTATTCAGCACTGTAAACAGAATGTAATTTTCTTTTTTCAGAAAAGCAGTGCAAGTAAACTCTAACATTGAACTTCCCCTTTTTACTCCCTTTAGGTCTGTTAATATACCAATGCAAGTGTTTTATTATATATGTTTGATAACTTTAAAAACAAAAAAAACTGTTGATCTTGCCAGAAAACCAGTGATTTCCTTTGCACCCTACACTGCACTGAAATCCCAAGCAGTATCAGTCCTGCCCAGCTCACATCTGTGAACTATGGAACTCCCTCACCCTCTGAAGAGAAGGTGAGTTGTTCTGAAGTCCAATTTAGCCACAATCAACTTAGAGTGACAATGCTGATATGTCCACTGATGCAGTACTAGTGAACATTGTCACCCTATGGCATGAAGTCCTGACCCGTTGAAAGTAAAAGAAAGAAAGCCTGAAAAAAATGAATGCAGTTACCACATCTAAGGACTGGTAAGCTGCAATATTTGACAGTTTGGTTCTTGGCTTTAGATGCACTTTAATGTTATCATGATGAACATGTAAAAAGCAGCCTGGAGATCCACCTTCTGGCTAGAAATAGGTAAATATAAAACACAAATGTAATATTTCATATTTGTCTAACTAAAAAGTGAAAGATAAAACATTTTTAGTTCTCAGCTTAAAAAAAGTAAATTCATCATAAAACACCATGAATTCTGCTTTTTTTTTTAGTCTACAGATTAAAATTAAAAACATCAACACCCCAGATGCTACCTAATGTCTGGAATAATGGAAGACATGTTCACCGGACACGTATCTATTTTCCACACCATAGATGTAGTATCTGTTGTAGAAATCATTCTTTATAAAACACCATTTTATGGTGTCTTCATGGTATTCCAGTGTTTAATCAAACACATACAGTATATCATGTCCTGTTTCAGATAAATTTGCTCTGACAACATTTTGGTTTTTAAGTTTGATTTGAAGTCCTATCATTATTGGGGAATTGATATGCTGAAATGGGTGCAAAGATTGAAAAAAATGATTTTTTGGAAAAGAACCAAATTCATTAGAGTACATTTCAAGAGAAGGTCCTAAATATGTTATATGATAGTTTCCATCATTCTGAATTTTCTGCAAACTGTATGTATGATGGCCCTAGCTAAGTATGTTTTCTATCCCTGGTTCAAAGCACACATTATAATTTTCCTGGCACATACCCCCCACATGCACAACATAATAGGCCTGGTTTCATTATAAACCTTCAAATTTACCACTATGTTGTTGGTAGAAACTAGGGTTGCACAGATACCAAGTACAGTACCCAGCTGCAACCGCTGCAATCCTGGTAGTTCTCATGAAAATGCCAAGTATCTACACTGGTACTCGAAAAGTATCTGTGCATCCCTAGTAGAAACGATGGTATAATATACTGATGTTTCTATTAGTATAATCTCATACATGGTTAAAATTCTGTGTAACAGCATGAGTGAAATGTAAAAGAGAAAAGTTGTAATGAAACACCATATGTCTTAATTCACAATAGGGTACAAAAGGATGTGCTTGTAGTCATTCCAAACATTTTTGTTTAAGTCCAGAATTCCATCCCATCAATAAGTGCTGAGGAGTTAGAAATTCAAACTGTGTTTATAGTTCTGGGTGGTCTTAGGAAACAGATGTATTTGAAATGGGTCTGAAAGAAATAGAAACATAAAGCACTTCAAATCAGAGCAAGAGGAATATTCTGCAAATGTAATTCAAAACAGTGAAAAATTAATGGTAAGAAACTATTTCAATGCAGTCAGCCATGTCTCAAATTGAGCAATACGGTTTAACGCATAACCCCAGGTAGATAAAACACACAAATAATGCAGTTCTGCATTCAATATTTCCAATAATCCAAGCAGTGTAAGTACATACATTTGATTTGGTATCAGCCTCACGCAGTCCCTGTACAGCAAAGTTTGGAGTGGGAGAGGAAGTAGCCAATCAGTGTGCTAAAAAGGACATTCTAATAGGAGGTGAAAGCAGAAAGACAGAGAGATGAGTTCATCACTGTTCTGCTTCTCTTTAACTGTCCAATCCCAGGCTAGAGGCTGGATCATGAGGGTCTGGAAGTGGTATTTTTGATGTTGGCCATCATTTAATCTGGAAGACTGAGGACTAGGGATGAGCTTCGCGTTCGAGTCGAACCTATGTTCGACTCGAACATAGCATGGTCGAGCGTTCGCCGAACACCGAACATTATGGGATGTCCGCGGTCTGTTCGACCGCGGCACATCCCACAATGCACTGCGCCGTCCGAAGCGGCAATTGGCTACAGTCCTGCACCTGACCGCAGGTCAGGTGCAAGACTGTGCCAATCAGGGCTCAGTACAAATATAGAGCCATGATTGGGCAGAGTCACGATGACTCTGCCCAATCATGTCTCACAGCTAAGTCCCTGCAGCACACTATATAAGGCTGCTGACACCGCGGCCCTGTGTAGTGTGTTGAAGGAGATTGAGAGCAATATAGCAAGCGAGCAATACAGCAATACAGAGACAGAGACAGAGACAGAGACAGGGACAGAGACAGAGACAGAGACAGAGACAGAGACAGAGACAGAGATAGAGAGAGATAGAGAGAGTTCTAGTAAGTAATTGCAGATTTATTGAGATTGATAGAGAGTTTTAGAAGAGTTCTAGTTAGTGACAGATTAATTGAGATTGGTAGAGAGTTATACAGATTTCTGTATATATCAGAGTTCTGTATATATCAGA
>NW_017306308.1:1085689-1097570 GCF_000935625.1 Nanorana parkeri
TACCTTCAATTGAAATGTCATTTGTTTTTCTTTTTAAATGTCACTTTTTGCTGCAGCAGTGCAGCAGGTTCTATACATCCTACAGATCCACCACTTCACAGGCAGGTTATGGGGACCCTCCAGGCACAATATTTGAAGGAATTTTTCATTTTTACTCTTACCCTGTAAATCATGTAAAAATCACTGTTCCTTTAAAAAAAAATTTGGGGGGTTTTTTTGTTTTAAATTTCATTGATTCCTGTCATTCAGGGCACTACCCGGATCCCCATACACTTTTTATGGCCAATAAATTGCATATAAGGCTTCAAAATGGGGACCTTTAATTTTCGGAGTTCTACCCCCATAGACTTGCATTGAGTTCTAAGTTCGAGTTAGAACTTTTTCCATGTTCGAAAGTTCGAGTTAGAACCGAACACAGGGGTGTTCGGCTCATCACTACTGAGGACATCTAATGGCTGAAAAGATGTACTCTGGGGGACAGCTCTGGATTGAAGGTGAATATATTTATATCACCTCTTAATGCCTTCTGATTTTTTTTGACTGAAAATAAATATTTGTTTAAAATAGTGTACCAAATTTTGTAAACTGTGTACTGGTAAACTGATATGGCATGTTTGAATCACAGGATCACATACTGTATATGCATGACAGCGCAGATAAACATGAGCATAGCAAATGGGACAATGAGCAATTTTTACACTGACGTTCAATGCATGTGGTGTGAATAATACTACATTTGAGTTCCCTGTCCTGATAAGGGGTGTCAGATAGTGCCCCTGTCAACATATTACCTGAAAATGATAATACATTTTAAATGTCTGTAGTAAGACAAGCACCAAAATTGCTTGCTCCAAGCTAGCACCATGTCAAACTCCTTAAATTGTCATAGATTAAAAATTAAGCTTATTTAAGAGTATATAGCATTGGAATCTTCATTCCATGCACCAGAGTATGGTATCTTGCACATCAACCAGTGCTTGAATTTCTGCATCTGCACACAACAATACGCACAGTACTGACCCAGAGTAAGAATAGCTATAGCATACCTCTGGAAAAGAGTTCAGAGACACCTAGAGAATCAAGAAAATTGATGTGGCGCATGCAGTGAACAAGGACCATTGCTACAATGTGCAAAATATTGGACGTGGCTTAATGTAGAGTCTGAGACTACTTATAAACTGTACACAGCTCACAGTCTTTCTACCCGTAAATTTGAGCAGTGGGTGGCCCCCACAGGTTTACTGTGATATGAGTAAGAGTTTCACAGACACATAAACCTAAAGGGTATTTTTAATAAAATAAAACACAATACAGTTAACACTATTTGAGCCTACCTTGAAGAAGAACCCAATTAAACAGTTATAAACTAAACTGCAATGAGCAATTATTAAAAAAATAAAACACTAAACAGTATGTAGTGTAGCAGTCAAAACGCAGGGAATGCAGGGGTCAAGAATATGTAATACAGTGGTTCCCTTGGTTAACTAACTTAATTGGTTCCACGATTCTGGTCGCGAACCGAATTGGTCGCAAACTGAATCAAATTTCCCCATAAGGTTCAATGTAAATAAGGTTAATCCGTTCTGACCCCTACGATCCTCAGAGAGTTCTTTGCCATGAGGTGCCATGTTGAACTTCCAGTGACCAGTATGAGAGAGTGAGAGCGATAACACCAAATCTAACACACCTGAGACCTTGTAACACTAATGAGTCACATGACACCGGGGAGGGAAAATGGCCAATTGGGCCCAATTTGGACATTTTCACTTAGGGGTGTACTCACTTTTGTTGCCAGTGGTTTAGACATGGCTGTGTGTTGAGTTATTTTGAGGGGACAGCATATGTACACTGATATACGAGCTGTACACTCACTACTTTACATTGTAGCAAAGTGTAATTTCTTCAGTGTCGTGACATGAAATTATATAATAAAATATTTACAAGAATGTGAGGGGTGTACTCACATACTGAGATACTGTGTGTGTGTGTGTGTATGTATATATATATATATATACACATACACACACACACAAACACACACCCGCATACACGTGCATATATAGGCCAGACAATCTGTTGGTATGGTTGACTGCCCTGTCTGCAGCTCCTAAGCTGCCCCGTGTCCTGGCTCTTGCCAGCAGGAAAGAGTAGGGGAGTAGTGCAGAGGAAAAAGTGAGGCATGCCGGGCTGTTCCTCATTAAGGCTGTCTCCTTACATTGTGCATTGAAGGCTGGGGCTGCCCGGAAGCAACATGTCAGGCAGCCCAAGCAACACTCAGCTCAGCTTCGGTACAGACCAGTGGCACATGCACTGCTCCTCCATACTAATGAAGGGGGCTCCCCATGTGACTAAATAAGGTGCTCTCTGAGGCAAAAGTCTCAGGTTGCCTCTGGTAGGGTTGACTTTGGATGCCTGATGTGGTGTGTAACTTATTCAGGCCACCCAGGTGAATGTTGCGCCTCTGCCCACTCTATCTGTTGTGCCATTCACAAAGCCTAGCACAGTGATGACATTGTGGCTACGCTTTGTGTATGGCAAAGCAAAGGGAGGAGCCAAAAGTGTGCCACACACACACACTGTACATATTACATGCTTCTCATCTCATTACATTTACTGCCATTAGGATCTACAATATGTGATTAATATGATAGGCAAAAAAAATGTATTTACTCTATGTCTTGGCACCAACATCATCCTGTTATTTATAGAACTTTGTTAAATGCCTCACCAGCAAACTAAAATAGAATATGGCTGGTGGCATTTATATTTATGAAAAAGGATCAGCTCACGTTAAAAAGCATAATTTGTAATTTTCATTTTATAGTCTTTATATTCTCTATAATGAGGATTTTATATCTTAGAGTCATTATATTATCCTTGTTCTGGTAAGGCAATGGTGCAAATAAATCACCCTGGACCCTACAACATAATTTCTAGAATGTAGGTCAGTGACTCCTTAGTGCAAAGAAAGCATTTACTTCCAGTTCACAACAGTTTGACATGTTTCCCATGGGTCTACTACAGAGAAGAAATACCTCATGGCTTTAATGAGCAGTATAATAGTACACTTCCTTCTACATTCTTGTAAATAGATCTTCATTAATAGAGGCTTCACATTTAATTTTTTTATGTGGAAGTTGTATAGTTTGTGACTTATTACTGGCAAAAAAATCCTGTTGGGTTTTATTTTTTTTTCCTTTTTAAGCTGAATGTCTAACATTTCAGTGGGGTGAGAGGGTTAAGTAAATGATTATTTGTAATGATGTTCAAGCAATTAATGGTCCTATTAACCAACTTCACATAAAAGACCAGAAACAAAGAACAACGCTATACAAAAGCAACATTGTAGCAATATTAATATAGCTGTAGCTTACTGTGCAGCGGTACTGACTCCAATTTACATGAGGTGGATTATTTTATCTAATCCACAGCAAACTGCTAAAATATTGGCTGTTACAGAAGGGTGTACTTTATTATGTACTTTATTATTCTTTGAATCACATTAATATGCCAATTTATTGTGGTAATTTATATTAAAATCATATATATTGTCAGGCATCATCAGTTTTAATTTATTAAACATATGTGAATACATAATGTCAATACCAGAGTTCCTAAATATGAATTTGCCATCTAATATTTTTTTTAACACTTTAAAACCAAAAATGGAAAAGAATGTAGTACACATATGTGACTACAGACAGCCCAATTAGATGCAACCTAGTAACAGTGGATGAACAACAGAACTGTCTATAATTTTACTGAGCCTTGAAGGTCACAGATTATAGTTGTTTTGAGACCTTTCATCTTCTGCTTTATCAACAGAAATGGGGAAAGACAGGTAGTTTTTATCATAACTGTGTGTTATTTGTCACAGAATACTAATTAATACAAGCCAGGAAGTGACTTTTACAGCTTTGACATACGCTGCTAAGCAGTTGAGATCATATGGGCAGATTTTGATGGTAGCACCTAAGTACAGTTCCAAGGCTATAAGATAATAAAAATGGGTCCCTGATATGTAATTCATCTAAAATTCGAATATACTGTATGCTCTCAGTTAGCAACACATACCGTATATATTATATTATAGTAGCTTCGCCACATTTGGATATACTGAAGACAAATATTCCTTTTATATAAATCAAGTGATGCATAAAAATAGGATAAAGAGGGCACAATCTACACAAAGCCAAATATTGTCTGTTTTTGATCTGTAAAAAATAAGTTAAGGCAACTGGACTGTATTGTATTTTTCTTGAAGACGTTTCACTGGTCATCCGACCAGCTTTCTCAATTCAGGATGACTTGTACAAAAATTCCAAGAAAAAAGGCCAGTTTCTCAAACATTCAAAAACACTGCTTAGGGTAAAATTATATAAATAACAATTGTAAGCAAATGCCCATATACATAACACTTCAAAAATTAATGTTAGTAATTTTTTTTTAAACTGTTTCATTAAAAATAACAATATGGAATTTCTATTTAAGTGCCATTTTTTCATCAAAATGCTAAATTTAATTACAACAGACAGGCATTAAATACATGAATACCTATTATAAATTGTGTGCTTAGTGCTATAGTAAATGCTCACTGGGAATTATTTTTGTGATGTCTACAGAAAGTTATGTTTAAAATTCAAGATTATACTCTGCTCCATATTAATAAACGCAATCTTCTTGTTTCCCTGGCCTTGTATTTTGCTTCAGGTAGTGTTCTGAATTGATTTTTTGATCAGTTCAGACCATTGCATATGTGGCTACTGCTGAGGTACAGTATCTTTAAATATTTATATAATGCTGCTGGAGGTAATTACTATTCTATCGCTGTAGAGTTCTAATACATTTAAATGTCAGTGTTGCTCAGTTTAATTTATCATGCGTATATTCAAGGTATCTATACACATATAGTCTCTGTATGCATCTCTAAGGACTGAAAAAGAAGTATTCATATTTTATTAGCTGTAGGGAAGGCTGGACACATTTCTTCCACATTCTTAACTGTAAACATTAATTAGATCCTTGACATTCACTAATGATTTCATTTAAAAGGCTCTGCTTTAAAAAAAACAATCTGCCATAATTATTTCATCACTATGCCAACCAAGAAAGCTATCCATTCATCTGCATTTCGGTATTTATCACATAAAGCTGTGAAGCAAAACCAGCTCAAGATTAAAAAAAAAAATAATCTATTTTTTTTTCTGGATGTTAAAAATAGCTTAAGTGTTGTGCCACATAAATAATAACTACACAATAACAGAATTGTATTCCAATTACAATGAATATATTTAATAAAACTTGAAAGAGAAAATATGTGAAGCAAAATTGTATTTAATGCTTGTTCATTATTATTTATGTCACATTCAGAAGGCAGCATTATCATATTGTTGTATCACATCTGTATGCATAATGCACCAAGCTACCAATTCACAGAAGAGTTGCAGGCAATAGCCGTACTACACGTAGGAATTTTACAATTTCTGCACTTAGGTTTTCTTTGCACATTCAGATATATTTGCTAATTTTCAAAAATAGTATGAAATGTAAAATGTAGTAGCCAACTGTAATATGTCACCACTAGTTAAAGGTGATATGTGCAAATTAGATTTATGGAAGCCAGTGACTACTGTAGTTAATATGGGTTACAACCTTCTACAGTTTACTGTATGCTCACATCAATCAAACAAATTGCCATACCCATAATAATTAAACAGTAATCATAGCAGACCCATTTTATAGATGAATATAAGAACTAGCACCATTGCTTTTCTATTCTTATAATGAACATTTATTGTACAATTGCTATACATATTATAACACAAACTTTAGGTTAGTCATTCCATAGAAATAAAAATATGTAACATTTGCCCTCAGCGGAAAATAGTATACAGTTTGGTTTACTAAAGCATGGCATGAGGCAAAGGGCAGTGAAAGGAGCCTGTGTTTACTTGAAACATTTTGAAAAATGGATTGTCCCCAAATTCTAGAAATCCCTTATTCGGAGCTGGTTCAGTAAACAGGTAGAAAGGTATATAATTTATCAAATTGAAAATTTAATCGTAGAAAAACTTAAACAATACATCCACAACAAAACATTTAAAAACAATTAAAAAACTTCCCTTGGGTAAACAGTGGTTAAAGAATCATGGATGATCTGCAGGCCAACTAATGTGGCATGAAAGGTTAGAGCAGATACATACAATGTAATTCATGTACGGATACAGAGTATCCCAAGTTACTCACAGCTCATGTAGCTCAGGGAGCTCGGGGAGGGACAGTCCTGCTCGAGTCCCACAGCGCTGAATGATTTAATTTGCTTCAATAAGCGTATCCAGTGGTAGTAGTTGGGATCCAGAGATAGGGATATGTGAATAGGGCTAAAAAATGTGTAAGCGCCCTTCCCTTTTCCCCTGCTTGGGACTCTCACTAGCCCTCGGGCTTGAATTTCAAATTTGAGAGCTATCCCATACTTTGATATGACATAATGGCACCTGTGGAGCCTTAAATGACATTCCTGAGTCCCTTTATAATCACAAGTATATATATATATATTTTGACTACTATAAAGTGATAAACTTTTAAACATTTAAACATCATATGTGTCCAAAACGGACTGAGAGGAAACTCCTGTTGTTTATCCCACACTCCAAGGGGCTTAAAATGACCGAAAGATTCCTGGCCACCCTGGGGACTACAGAAAGCATGCACAATGCTTTTCTAGTGCGACTCCTGGAATTTGTCCTTACCCACAATGCCTTCCTCTTTAACCATCAATATTACTTACAACTACAGGGAACAGCTATGGGGACGAAGTGTGCACCGTCCTACGCTACTAATTTTCAAAAATAGTATGAAATGTAAAATGTAGTAGCCAACTGTAATATGTCACCACTAGTTAAAGGTGATATGTGCAAATTAGATTTATGGAAGCCAGTGACTACTGTAGTTAATATGGGTTACAACCTTCTACAGTTTACTGTATGCTCACATCAATCAAACAAATTGCCATACCCATAATAATTAAACAGTAATCATAGCAGACCCATTTTATAGATGAATATAAGAACTAGCACCATTGCTTTTCTATTCTTATAATGAACATTTATTGTACAATTGCTATACATAATAAAAATTATAAAATTATATAACAGAGTTTCTTCTTCCCTTGATTGGATGTTTCAAGTAAAAGAGAAAAGGGAACATAATGGAGTTACGCCAAAGCAATATTAATATATAGTATACCAGTCCCCAGGGTTTCAGCAAAACTATTCGAAAAATGGATTGTCCCCAAATTCTAGAAATCCCTTATTCGGAGCTGGTTCAGTAAACAGGTAGAAAGGTATATAATTTATCAAATTGAAAATTTAATCGTAGAAAAACTTAAACAATACATCCACAACAAAACATTTAAAAACAATTAAAAAACTTCCCTTGGGTAAACAGTGGTTAAAGAATCATGGATGATCTGCAGGCCAACTAATGTGGCATGAAAGGTTAGAGCAGATACATACAATGTAATTCATGTACGGATACAGAGTATCCCAAGTTACTCACAGCTCATGTAGCTCAGGGAGCTCGGGGAGGGACAGTCCTGCTCGAGTCCCACAGCGCTGAATGATTTAATTTGCTTCAATAAGCGTATCCAGTGGTAGTAGTTGGGATCCAGAGATAGGGATATGTGAATAGGGCTAAAAAATGTAAGCGCCCTTCCCTTTTCCCCTGCTTGGGACTCTCACTAGCCCTCGGGCTTGAATTTCAAATTTGAGAGCTATCCCATACTTTGATATGACATAATGGCACCTGTGGAGCCTTAAATGACATTCCTGAGTCCCTTTATAATCACAAGTATATATATATATATTTTGACTACTATAAAGTGATAAACTTTTAAACATTTAAACATCATATGTGTCCAAAACGGACTGAGAGGAAACTCCTGTTGTTTATCCCACACTCCAAGGGGCTTAAAATGACCGAAAGATTCCTGGCCACCCTGGGGACTACAGAAAGCATGCACAATGCTTTTCTAGTGCGACTCCTGGAATTTGTCCTTACCCACAATGCCTTCCTCTTTAACCATCAATATTACTTACAACTACAGGGAACAGCTATGGGGACGAAGTGTGCACCGTCCTACGCTAATCTTTACCTGGGGGGTTGGGAGCAGGACCTGTGGGCCAGAGAGGACTTGTCTATGTACCTGTGCCATGTGTTGTCACATTGCTGTGAACAGGGGGCATGGAACTCTTGGGAGATTTTGTGGATATATTAAATTTCAACGACCTTAATTTAAAGTTCACCTTCACCCATGACTATAGTAGGTTACCCTTTTTGGATGTTCTAGTGTGCAAAGATGTCGAAGGGACCCTCTACACCAGTCTATATAGAAAAGCCACAGCTGGTAACGCCATTTTAGAAGCCAACAGTGCCCACCCAGCCTGCTTAAAAGACAGCATTCCCTTTGGTCAATACCTGAGGGTCAGACGAAATTGTACCAATGATGTGGACTTTGAAAGAGAGGCACATAAATTAAGACTCAGGCTACGGGCCCGGGGCTACTCAAACAAAATATTGAAAAAATCTTACAAACGTGTAAAAAGTGGACCTGGGAAATTTAACAATACCAATACAAGTACATCTAAATTAAATAAAAACGTCAGAGAGGACTCTCTTGTAAGATTAATTCTAACCTATAATAACCAACATGCACAAATATTAAAGATTCTTCAAAAACATTGGCATTGTTTGAACAGAGATTCGAGAATCTCAAGGTTTCCTGCTTCAGTAATTGAAGCCTATTTATTTAGATCATATATTTTTTCATTCCTGAGTTAAACCGGCTGCCTGTGATGCTTTAGTCATATTTTTATTATTTGCCAGTTGACTATTTGATTTTCTATAATATATATACATTTTTGAATAATGTAGGGGACCCCTCATGGCCTTCGTTGTCACCGTGGCTGAGTTTAGAATTGGCTGTATAATATTACGGGTGTCCACTAGGGGGTGCACCCCTAGGTGGGTTATACATTATAACTTGTCTCTTTCGTATCTAATGTGACTCTGGTTTCGGATTTATATATCCTTATGTGACTATGAAACTATTGTGTTTATTTAAGTTATAGCAATAGAAATTATTCACAACCCCTCATGTGATCTTATGAGTGGCCCGTCTAAACTTCATCCCCTTTTTTTAAACAACAGGAGTTTCCTCTCAGTCCGTTTTGGACACATATGATGTTTAAATGTTTAAAAGTTTATCACTTTATAGTAGTCAAAATATATATATACTTGTGATTATATACGGGTAAAGGGACTCAGGAATGTAATTTAAGGCTCCACAGGTGCCATTATGTCATATCAAAGTATATGCAATACTCGAAGTACACCTTTTGAAAAACGACATGGCCGGCTGATTGCGTGATTGTGCGAAATCTGGCAGTCTATTAGCCTCATTAATCGGCTATTTAATGCATCCATGCAAGACTCAAAGCACACGCCCCTCTGAGGAAGCCCCTGTGTGGGGAGGAAACGCGTCAGGGTAACGTGTGCTAACCACTTCCCTGGAGACTCACCAAAGCTCATCCCGCACATTAGTCTCGGCAGAAGCAGTATCTAGCTGGGCTTCGAAGTGCGGAGACGGAGCGCAGCTGGCTCGGTTATGGTCTGAGTCTAGCTGCATCGGATTTTACATCAATCCAGCAGAGATCGAGAGATAAAACGACCGGACGACAGTTTGCGCTATATACACAGCCTGTGGATCCAATACGGCACCTGGAAACTTCCCACCGTCGAGACTCCTGCATCTACCTTTCCGTTTTGCTCACTGTGCAGCCGCACACATATATATGGAAGTGCTTTTGGGATAGCTCTCAAATTTGAAATTCAAGCTAGTGAGAGTCCCAAGCAGGGGAAAAGGGAAGGGCGCTTACACATTTTTTAGCCCTATTCACATATCCCTATCTCTGGATCCCAACTACTACCACTGGATACGCTTATTGAAGCAAATTAAATCATTCAGCGCTGTGGGACTCGAGCAGGACTGTCCCTCCCCGAGCTCCCTGAGCTACATGAGCTGTGAGTAACTTGGGATACTCTGTATCCGTACATGAATTACATTGTATGTATCTGCTCTAACCTTTCATGCCACATTAGTTGGCCTGCAGATCATCCATGATTCTTTAACCACTGTTTACCCAAGGGAAGTTTTTTAATTGTTTTTAAATGTTTTGTTGTGGATGTATTGTTTAAGTTTTTCTACGATTAAATTTTCAATTTGATAAATTATATACCTTTCTACCTGTTTACTGAACCAGCTCCGAATAAGGGATTTCTAGAATTTGGGGACAATCCATTTTTCGAATAGTTTTGCTGAAACCCTGGGGACTGGTATACTATATATTAATATTGCTTTGGCGTAACTCCATTATGTTCCCTTTTCTCTTTTACTTGAAACATCCAATCAAGGGAAGAAGAAACTCTGTTATATAATTTTATAATTTTTAAGAGTATAGACCTCTTGGAACAGAAGGTATTCACATATTTCATTCCATCACAAATATGGAAAAACAGAGTATTATTTTACATTTTGAAGACAGTTGGTAGGGCCATGCAAATCATTCTTTCATGCCCCAGTGGTCAACTGTATTTTCCACTGAAAAAAGATTGTACATATTTTTTTCACTTCACCTCAGCTCACAATTAATAAGAGCCTGTGTCGACAGGTTTTGGGATTGTGTCATTTGACATAAGTTTGAGATGGTTCTGGGATGATTTAGAATTCATTCACATGTGCATTTGACCTGCACTGCAGTTGACATCCTTCTGACCAGCATTTGACCTGCTTGGGAATAAAAACTCGCTTGAAAAGAACAAAAGCCCATCAACACAGGCTGAAAATTAGACCCAGTGTTTGAAAGAAAATAAACCTTGTTTCAACTCTAACGTCCATTAAGGGGCACAGGAACTCTCAGTGAGGTTTTACTGTAGTCTAATTTTCTGCCACTGCCAGTTTTACCATGGTAAGAGTTATGGTTTAATGATCGACCACTAATTTCACCCACTGGATGGTGCGATGCCTGTGGGCTGTGCACTCTCTTTCCAACAGTTCAGCTTGGAAGAAGAACCATCCTGCTTCTGCTTGGGAAGCACCACATGGATCTCTGGTCTATGGCTTGTTTCCACTATCTGCCTACACTGACCTGGTAACCTCCGGCTGCTTAAAACTCTCATCAGCACCAGCAGCCTAGGTTTGTGAGGGACTAGAGTGTGCTCCTGTCTCAATGCAGAAGGTCTGCGGAAGGGATTGTGGAATCTCACCCTTTTACCTCATCAACTTTGGCAGTAGGTTCTTATGGGCCATTAGAGCCTTACTCCCACTCAGCCCATAAGGCTCACAGCCAGAGGCCAGCAAACCCCTCTGAAAAGCTTTCAGTATGAAGGAGGGGGTGTTTGTAGATATGGATGGGTCCTAGCATAGTTTACTTACCAGAATTTCGGTGCTCAGAATGCCCATTTTAGCCCGCAGGCTAAGCTCTTGTGAACTACCTTCAGTTGCCTTTCACTGTGTTTCTTACTACTGCACAGTGCAATGCAACTTCCCAGGTCTTCCAGGTTTCCGGCATCCTGAGGCCTCTTGTCCCGGTTGAACTGGGAACTTGGCTTCTGAAGTTATGCACCATCTGGGCTCCCACTCCATTATTCAAAAGAATCCTATATCCTTGGGTACTGTTAATTTCTTTGTGGTACCTGGTACTCCACAGCTCCCTACCCTCCTGGAGGACTCTCTGACCTACAAGATCGACTGGAAACAGTTCCGACTGTCCCCTACCCTAACAAGGACTTGGTCCCTCAGTGACTTAAAAAATACCTGCTACTT
>NW_017306308.1:1097822-1103659 GCF_000935625.1 Nanorana parkeri
GGGGGGGGGCAGAGGTGGGACTGTGCGGCGCTAGTTGAGCCTGAATAAAGTTGGTTTTATGCAAGTGACATCATCGGTGTGTGTGACTCTACCCAAGCACTTTGTGTTGGAAAATGGCTGTTGGAGAAGTAGTTTTTGAGGGAGTGTCTGGGTTAATAGGGACTAAAAGCTGCCCCTGAAAGAATGTAACAATCCTGGTGATGAGATCACATGGCGTAATAAAAGCTGTTTCTCACTACAGAAACAAGAGGGGAAAAAGAAAAAAATTATACTGTAACATGCTCTAGAGGGGGAGGTGTAAGTTTGAGGGTAAATTCAGGTACTACCTAGACATAAACTTTTGTCCTTTATATTTAACAATGCTTGCTAATTTATTTTCAATCTATTCTGTGTTCAGCCATTGTTCATGTATACTTTACAAGAAAGTGCACACAACCAGGCACCAGAGAATTAAAACAGGATTAAACATGAAATGAAAATGGAATAAAAACAGGCCCCGGGTTTTTCATCTACTTTACATTGACTACAGTGTGAAAAAATAAATATGAAACAAACCCGCAATAAGCTGTATAGGTAAAGAAAACCAAACTTGAGGCTTATGTTCATGTGAACAAAATAGCATTGAACTATGCTTTCCTTTGTACATTAAGAAATAAAAGATGGTTTGAAAACTCTTATTGATAAGAAAAAACGATTACATAAAAGACTAATTGATGATGACTGATGCATTATGATTGGTGATTAACCACTTCAAGACCAGGTGTTTAGACCCCCTTCCTGCCCAGGCCATTTTTCAGTATTCAGTGCTGCGGTACTTTGACTGACGTTTATTCCATCATGCAACGCTGTACTGAAATTAATTTTATACCATTTTTTGGGGACAGATAGAGCTTTCTTTTGGTGGTATTTAAACACCACTGGGGTTTTTATTTTTTACTATAATTAGGAAAAATTACAGAAAATTTAGTTTTTTTCACATTATGTTAGGAAACATTTATTATTACCCAGTTTTTTGCTAAAATATAAAAGATCGGGTCACGTCGGGAAAATAGACACCAAACATGTCAAGCTTTAAAGTTGTGCGCACCCGCGAAATCGCAGAAAACTACCATACCCAAAATTGTCCATAGACGACACTTTAAAAGGTTTTACCGCTCATCAGTTTAGTGTTATCAGTGATTGATGGCCCTAGACTTATTGCTCTCACTCCGACGTTCTCAGCGATATGTAACATGTGCGGCGTAATGGGCGCAATCGTCTTTTTTGCACGTATGCGCCCCTGACGCATGTTTGCATGCGTGTATGTGTGGGTGGGGACTTTAAACAATTTTTTTGTTTTTTAATTCTTTTTTTATGTGTAACTTTAAATTTTTTGGGGGGGACTTAAATGTTTTCCTTTTTTTTTCCACTAAACTTTATTGCTATCACATACGGGGGCTAATTAAACTCGCCTATGTGATAGCAAAATATGTGACACGTCCGCTTTATGGAGACATCAGGGGTCTCCAAGACCCCTGTCACCTAGGACCCCCCAAAAGAAGTTGATGAAGCACAGATCTGCTCCATCAGCTTCTTTCCAGCTTCTGAAGCTGGAGAGTGACACAAGAATGCGGAAGTGATGTATTATACAACACTTCCGCATTCTTGCAGAGGAGAGGGGACCGGAGGGAGCTCGTGTCTACAGCCGGCGGATCGCTTGTATGGTAAACAGGCATCGCTGCCTGTTTTTAAATAACGGCCATTTCCCTCTCTGAGCGGACGTCTAAAGACGCCCGCTCAGATCTATAGAGCTCCCGGCCGGCCGTTTTTTTACTACGGCCGGCCCAGAGGTAGTTAAATAAAATAATAAGGAACAAAATGCAATAATGGATATATTTTTGGAACTTTGGGGCTAAATTCTTGGACTACTCTTACCAAAGATGTCTTTTTTTTTTAATTATTATTATTGCTTTCTCTGTATGCGCTATTTAATTTGATCATAGTAGATTAGTCCATCCCCCACAATATACCCCCTAGGTTATTAGAAACAAAACAAGGGTAGCACTAGCAACAAATGGTGAAGCCCTGTTCTTCACTAAAAAAAGATATCACCAATCTAAAAATACATTGTAAAACTCAACTCTACTAAGCCTAGTACATAGAACCAATATTTGGGGTCACATTCAATCCATTAGTCAAGGTGCACACACCCGAACCCGAACTATTATGCAGAAATATATATAAAAGAATACGACCGAAACCAACTAGAAATGGATTATGACATCACATTAATTTTATCATAAGCAAAAAAGCAGAAAATAAAATATAATGAATACATGCTAAAACAATATTTGGAAAAAATAGTCTACATCTATCACTACTGCTAGAGGAAACAACACCCCAAAAGCCACATGGTCATGGGAAGCATCCCATTGTCATGGTAACATCAATCAAGCTCATTCTTTATGAGCTTTATTATAGTAGCATCAGCTTATGCTTTCTGGCAACTATGTTGAGCAGTACTGCCAGTGCTCTCATGCTGCAGATTTCAGTATTAATACTTCTTGGGTAGGGTAATTGTTAAAGTACACATATCACAGTGTAAAACAAGTTAATTCATTTCATAAATTAAAAAAGGAAGCACCCCAAGTGCCTGCACATACTTTTATACATCTACTCTATCTTCTTGATGCCCCAAATCCCAGCAAGCTCTTTCAGGCAATGTTATGTACTGTCCTATCAGTGTTAAAAGGTATCCCAACACCTCACCACCTTCCTATTGTTCCAAGACTATTATGAATGGCCTTGCTGGGCAACAGAAAAAGGAGGAATGGGACAGGCCAGCTCTCAACATGTACAGTAACTGTTAAAATATGAGAGAGCCTAGATTTTGCTATTTGGATCTAACTTTCTCAGGGCACCTATTCTTTTATGGGGTCCCTTTTTTTTAAAGAAAAAAATATGACTGCAGCAAGGTCTTTTTAACTCTTACAACATTCTTTGACTCCCATTATGTTTTAAATGCTTTATCAAAATCGACCATTTAAGTCCCATTGACTAACCATATCATTTCCAGTGTGAAACTTTTTCAATGTATATCCAATTATACAGTACTACTTAAATATTGGCCGTTTTATAAACAATAATGATTATGCATTGTGGCTTTATTTGTGTTATACAGGGCATGTAAGAGCTGCATGATTGCCTACACAATTAATTATACTAAAACCATGAAGTAATTTCCTGTTGAAAGTGGCTCTTGCACATTTTCCCTCTTGTCAAGCATTTGAAATTCAGATTAGAAATATGTTCATTTGGATAGCATGAAAAGAAAGCTTTGTTGTCAGCTTCGTCTTATGTTCTGCCAACAACCAAATCCCTCTTTATTGCCAATCACAAGGCAAATAACAGGCTTTTGCTATTTGGACATAACTCTCTCAGGGCACATATTCATACATTTAGCCTTTTAAGTCAAAACAAATTGCTATATTTACTAGTGTAGTGGAAATATTATTTTATTTTTGCACTCAAATTACAGGTGAACAGCTGATTAGAAAGCTGCTTATAGAGGGTTATTACACGATTATAACAATTGTGTAATATTTGAAAAAAAATTTGTTATGCTGGAACCATATACTATTGTAAATCAGAAAATACATAGACTACATTTTTTAAACTTAGTTAATTAGCCCTCACTTCCCTAGCAACATGTACTCACCTTTCTTTGCTCACCTGCTGCTCCATTCAACCACCAGAAGCAAAAGTGGAATAGTTTGCAATTCCAAGTAATGGTGAGCTGTGGCAAACGTATCCTCTCTCAAGTGACAGAGCTAGGTACCTGGTAATTGGCTCAGCACCGTTACATGGAGTAAGGAAAAAAAAACCATATCCCTGTGGAGACTCAGACAAGCTATCTTGGAGCCTGCAAGGCTTTCTTTCCCCTGTCCAAATAGCCAAACAAAATGGTGAGGGAGCAAGAAAGGGGAGCACATTGCTGCTGGGAAGGAGAATTTGCAGGAGAGTAATGTGGAGGATCATTATGTGCAGGAGAGGAGAGTATGGGCATATTATTGGCCACTATGTGTATGAGGAGTAGTATGTAAGCAAGTACTCTGGCATGACAACGGGCAGATTATGAAGATTGTGGAGTGTATGGCGGAAGGCAATATGTGCAAGAGAGGAGTGCAGATTCTAAGACAGGCACAGTAAATGCACAAGAAGAGTGCACAGTGTATGCAAGCAGGCAATATGTGTGGGAGAAGAGTGTATAAGGTATTATAGGGGAATATGGAGAAGAGTACAGAGGATATGACAGTGGGCAATATGTCCAGGGTGCGGTATAGAGAGTATGATAGAGTGCAGTTTGTATAGGAGAGGAGTGGGAATGAGTCTGGAGGTATGACAGGGGCAGTATGTGCAGGACAAAGTTATGGAAGGTATGACAGCAAGCATTTTGTGCAGTAGAAGAGTGTAGGGGGTAGACAGTGGTAAGAACAGCTGATTTACAAATGGTACTCACTGATATTTCCATAACTAGTAGCAAAATCACTATAAAAAAGGTAATAGCCACATCGATGAATGTCAGGGACAAAAAATGTGCCCTGTAATAAATGTGGCATCTATTTACAAAACTGCATAAACTAAAGAGCAGCAGCATGATAGCCAAGCTCTTCACACAGAGACTTCTACAGTGAGGAAATAAAGGTTAAAATCAATGTCCAGAAAACAGGCCAGCTAAAACTAAATCAAGATACTGCTGGAACTTTGGAGGTGGTTAGGATTGTGTCAGCAGCATCGCACACTGTGAAAGTAGTGAGGAGGATACTGAAACTGAAACAGGAGGAGTTTGTCAGTGTAATTGGGGACAATTGAGGTTGAAAAAGGAACACCAAAATGTAATCAGGTTATTAGCAGGGACTGTGTCATGGAGTCCATAACAGTGGCGGTAAGAGATGGGGCAGTGTTTTGTTGCCGAGGATTCTTTAAACAGGAAATAGGTCAGTGGCTCAGAATCCCACTATGTTCTCAGAGACTTGGTACTGAGAGATTAAAGCACATAGATTGGGTACTGAGTGATGACGGTTAACCTACATAAGCTAGGTAGTGGTTAACATACCTGCATGGGGACTGAGCACTAAGGAGACAATGTATATAAACAGAGGATTGGCTGTTGAGAGGTTACCATATATGTACAGAGGAATGGGTGCTTATATGCTAGGGAAAGGTCAATAAGCGCTTAATGTGCACACACAAACATACACACTAAATATTCATCACTGAGGGGTTGATGCACATACGTTTGAACCAGATCACATACACTGCAGACAGGTCACAAAAGGGTTAATGCTTATAAGCTGGGGGAATGAGGGGTTAATTCTTCTTCTATGGCAGATGATCACTGAAAGGTGAATGCCCACACTGCAGAATGGTCACTGTTGGGTTAATGCTCTTGCTCTGCTAGTATAAAACCAGATAGTGATAGCTCTAGGTACTGGAGGGATGTCTCTCTGCTGGTATAGATACTAAAGGAATGATGTGCGTGCTGGGGGCAACATACAGGTCTCTTAAGACACACAAATTCTAGACTACACAATGGGAAGTAAGGAGAAACTTTACTTATGTAGAGGGGGGAATCATAGACTTGTGCTGAACTGAGCAAGACACACAGACTCTGTGTCTGAGCTCAGTGTGCAATGTTTTAGGGGAGGATATGGACAGAGTTCAAAATGCAATGTATGTGGTGGGAGTTTGTGATTACAAACTGAGGAGTCTGTGGAGGTCAACCGGGGGGTGCTGGAGAGAGGATAATGGGTAAAGACCAAGTGTGTGTGCGTGAGTAGGGATACAGGGGGGGGGGG
>NW_017306308.1:1103728-1106550 GCF_000935625.1 Nanorana parkeri
GGGGGGGAACAATGTGTGTTCGTGAGTATGTGCATGTGTTGGAGGAGGGATGCAGGGGAAAGGCCAATGTGTGTTTGTGAGTATGTGATGTATGTGTGTTGTTGGAGGAGGGATGCAGAGGAAAGGCCAATGTATGTGTGCTGGAGGTGGGATCTCACTAGGGAAGGACCAGGAAGATGCTGATTTGCCCAGTGGCAAAGTGAAAATAAAACTTAGAAAATATATAATATATGTTACTTATCATTGGTTGTTTCTTCTTATATTGGATTTTTGCTTATGTTATAAATATTGGTATGAATATTATTAGTGAGATGATAACTTTGTATTTATAATGAAATTGGATTGGTAAAAAACAAGATCATAATCAATGGTCCCTACCCTAGACAAACAAGCACATACTAGTGCCAATTTTATAAACAACTATTTCACCTTCCAGTATATTGATTGGGCTGTAAGAAGAAACCAATGAAAACAAACAAAAAAAGCATACAGACTCCATGCAGATAGTGACTCTGCTGGAACATAGCCCAGAACATCAGAGCTCTAAAGTGAGCCAACTACCTAGCCACCATGCTACCCATAAATAGAAACATAATTAGGGTTCAGTGACACTCCGGTGCACAAAACACCAGATATACAAAATAATTAAAGACTACAAAATACACTTAATACTTTCTCATAGAACAAAAAATATGTATTGTAATAGTGTAATATAAGCACAACAAAAACAGCCCTAGAGATGTGCTCCTACTGTATACAGGAATTTTTCAACAACCTCATCTTTCTGTCTTTTTCTGTTTCACCTTACTACCTAATAACCATAATTTGTAATGTATTTGCAGGCAATTTGTGCTGTCTTAGCAACCATTATACAAAAACACCCTCAATAAGGCAAAGATTAATCTGCAAACTGCAGTAATGCATTACCAACCAGTCACAGTTCAACTTTGATCTATCTTAGGGACGTTGTAATGCTACACTTTGTACATCATCATTCCTTTCCACTCTGTTTTACTGAATAAGGCTGAAAGGCCTGCTTCATGTTTAATGATCTCAATTTTAACTAGATTAAAAAAGAAATATTTCTGTTTAAAATCAGATTGGAGATATGTTAGATTTGAAAGTGTGATACAGACTGAAGGGATAAAGTGTTGCTATATTGCTGGGGGAATTCTGTAAAATATCCAAACACAGCTCTGCATGCCATGTCATATAAACTGTAAATGTAATATTTTTCACAGCTGCCAGCTTTAATTTATTTAGGTAAAGATACCGTCATCTGTAATTTCATTGCCTTTCCCAAATTTGTCACACAATACAAAAACAAAATTCATTTATAATGCAAGGTCTGACAATCATTTACTTACAATTTCCTGTAAGCAAATTGTTACAGTATAACACTATGTAACATCAGTAATGATGTTATTGGATGAGAGTAAGAGTGATGATTTAAACAGAAAAGAGATTATTCTGAACTAGAAGCAACGTTTAATTAAAATCCTATTAAGTTGATATACAATCTTCTGGCAGAGAAGATTTCTCTTTTAGTTTAGAGCTGCCAAAATTAATTTCCTTTTTGTTTCAAAGATTCTACCTATACAGTTAATTTGACATTTCATTCAGAAGCAAAACTGCACAGTTCCAAGACTTAAAGAGACTCTGTAATTTACCTACTGTATTCAGAACAAAGTGTCAATGTCCCCTGATATACCACCTCCCCAGTAAGATATGCTCACTGATCCCTACCACATCCCCACTGCAGGAGTCCACCCTGAATAAACACTGGTCTCTGAGCTTACTGCACCCACAACTCGTAAACACATTCCACACCCTGAACTATACACCTTTTTGCCAATTTTTTGGGCTTTTTGCTGCATTTAAGTCTGTACTATTTATGAACGATTTATAAATGGTGTTCACAGCATTTACGCGGTGAACACCCTTTATAAATAGAAAAAGCAAATGTTGGAAGATAGTTAATAAACTTCATGTATGTTATAGCTAGAATTGTATAACATGCTTCAGTTTGTAGTGATGGGTGAATCTGCCCAGGTTAAATTTGCCAAGGGTTGAATCATATTAAAGTCTGTATGGGAGCAAATCTTGTTGTACATTCTGGACATTTGTAGGGCTACCTGCTGGGCACTAGCATGGAAGACATGTACCAATTCAAAAATATGTTTTTAAATAAATACCAGACAGCGGGGAAAGGGTCTTTTATCTGGCTTTTTATGTGGGTTTGTGGGCAACATTGAAAATACACAAATGGGTTAAATAATATGCTTGGTGGATGCCTAAAGCTGTATGTGGTGTGATTTTCATGGGCAGTCTCAGTGACAGCTTATACTGGCAGCATATATTTGGCTGTGGAATTGATTTTTTTCCTTTCAAAATTAGCATGGCTTACACACAGCAGTAGCACTCCAACCTGATTAATTTCAGAAAGCATCAGCATAGGGAAAATAATTGTTCACACTATTTTTTTTTTCCTTTGCCGTTAAATTAAAAATGCAGCCCCCCTTTTAAACCTCGCTGAAGAGCATATGCACATATGCAGCCTCACAGAGATGGGCCTTCTTCTGTCTTGATCTAGAGCTTGGAGGACTGACTCGTGGTCAGATGATCACAGAGATGGCCTGCAATTGGCTATCACAGTGATTACTAGCGGTGGGACCCTCCCCTGTACAGTTTCTACTCAGTGAGGAGAAAGAGATACATTGTATAATTTTCTCCTCTCTACTGATCACATTAACATACTGACATATAGAGAGGCCCTTGACAGATTGGTTCATAGGGCTATGAACCAATCTGTCAAGGGCCTC
>NW_017306308.1:1107582-1118984 GCF_000935625.1 Nanorana parkeri
CTGAGAGTGTCTAATTAACACAAAATTAAACATTATAATTTATACATAAAAGTATATAGATATAATAATATATAACAAGTTATAAATACAAAATTACATTATATTATTTCACAGGCAACAGGCAGAAATATTGTACAGATTTTCTTCACAAGGCTGCAAGCTAAGAAGGAGAAACCAGGCATGTTTATAATTAAGAAATCAAAATTAGAGTTCATTATTTCATAGAAAAAAAAGTGGGAAAAGGTTCAGTATTTAAATGGTGGTTTTTAGGTGCTTAGTGACATAGAGCCAAAGATGATTACATCAAAATCGTATTAAAAAACAGTTCTTTATTCATAATGATTAAAAACATATATCTTAAAAATATTTAATTTTCTAGTACATGTTAACATTATGAAAGCTTTCCTTAAAGTATATCCATGTAAGAATCTGAACCTCCAAATACCACTCCAAATGACACTCCAGATAAAAAGATTAAGAGGAATAACCACACAATGTAGTGTTTCCCAATGTTGCTTCTTTTTAGTAGTTGGAGTGGTTCATAATGCAACGCGTTTCACGCTTCATGCAGGAATTCTACCTTGGATGAAATCTGAGATAACCATAAAGAATAAGTGAATATGTAATTATATCCATAATCTCATGTAATGTTTATACAAAAACACGTATCAAACTAGGAAGTGATCAATAACATGCACAGATGGGATGACGACCCCGAAATCCCACACATATAGTAGAGGTGAGCCCAGTTTTGAATGGGCAGCCACATTCGTAGTGAACCTTGAGGATTGGTAGACATATCTCAGGATTTCTTTTTGTATCCCTATAACTAGGAAAAAACATTCCCAAATATATCAAAAAATTCCCCTTAAAACCAAGAGTTCAATGAGCCAACCACAATCATATAGATTAGCCATCCACACCATTAGCCAAAGCAAAATACTCAATTTCTATGGTTTCTTTCTTCATAGTAGTTACCATCAAAAGGTAGCCCCAAAACATTGGGGAAACATTTAACCAAACTACTAATCTTAACAGCCTGAGAAACAAACAATCCAATGCCCAGATGCAAATGGTCAGCTAATCTAGAGACAAGTGTTCCTCAGTTCCGCTTCGTCCCACTGTCGTTCATATCAGAGCTGCTCCAAGCCGCATCTGATTCCAGCAGCCTAGGCAGGCGTCATACCAGCACTCACATGGTGACGTCACCTCAATGTAAATTCCTTACATCCTTTGTAAAATCATAATGGACAAAGGGACATCCTACCCCTCCACACACGTCCACTGGCTACAAGAGCCAACGAAGCACCACCAATCTGACAGCTACAGAATGTTCAAAAGACCAAACGAAAACTACACCAATATCTGGGACACGATCAAACAGGAGACAATTCTATTTAACCAAAGCAATAGGTGGATAGGGGAGTAGATCTAAGGAGGATGAAGGAACCCCCCCCCCAAGGGACAACAGGTGGAATAGATTGCTGGTCACCCCTTGATAGAATTCAGGGATGACAACACCCACTTGGATTCACTTTTATGGGTTGTCCCTTCCTGGCTTACCCTCTCCTCAGGGGAGCGCAACCCCTGGGCCCAACATAGACCCCATCCATGCATGTCTATAAAACCACATCCTAAATCTATTTTAAACCAAGTTTTATTAAATGTAATATTAACAGGTTTACATGAAAGGATTCAAAATGGCACACTGCCATTGTTATTTTCAATATTGTACAATAAACAATAAGCAATAATACATCCCCATTATCATGCTAAGTATTACAGATTAAGAGACATATCATAAATGATAGAGGGAGATATCCATAAGACAGGTCTATATGTTATACAGCCTCTCTTACCCTGTAAAAATCTCAACCAAGGAAAAAAGAAGAAAAAGGTTTTGTTGCCGTCATAGATCCATAAATTTCCTGTCTTATAATTACATACACTTATCAGCTAAACCTTTTCCACACCATGTACAGAGAGAACTGTGAACAAAATCTTTCCCAATCAATGAACAATCTGATCAAAGGAAGGGTCTGAAGCTCAAAGCTACATTTAGTCCCAGGGGTTTTGTTGCATGCTCATAGATCGTCCTCAATATGTTCCAATCCAAAAACGATAATGCCATAGAATCAAAATTATTATGTAAACCAACATGGTGACTAATAGGTGTGGTCATTTTGCCATTAGAGGCCAAGTAGATATGATCCTCGATCAATCGGAATAGGGGCTTAATAGTTTTCCCCACATAGAATGCACTACCGACACAGCTCATAAGATAAACTACTCCTTTCATTGAGCAATTTATGTAGTGCCTGGAATACCATAATTTTCCATTCAGTAATCTAATCGAATTGCCTTCTTTTATCCAGATGCAATAGTTACAATCATGACATCTTTATGTACCTGGCTGTGTCTGTGGTGCATCCAACTGTCATATTGTAATGACTATGTATTAGTTAATCTCTAAGGGATCTTGGCCTTCTATACACGATCTTGGGGTGCCCACCTGTATATTTGGAGATAGTGGCATCTTCTGATAGAATGTGCTAATGTTTGCCCATAATATGCCATATTTGTTTGCGTTGTTTAGAGTAACAGGTAATACATTTTACATAGATACCTGGTCAGAATTCTTCGCCAGGTTTCTCGATGTATAGACTAAAGTGTTCCTAGCTTGTAATTTTGCCCTCTTAAAGGATTTTTTTAAAGTTTGTTTACCGTAGCCTCGAACAGAGTCTTTCCCGTAGTTTAGTTGCTTCTTCCTCAAAAGAGGGCTCCTCTCTTGTAATAAAAAAAATATTGAGAAAGTATTTCGGTTTTTTTAAACAGCCCCAAAATAGGGTATTTAAGCACATTTACTATGCCTAATTTTAAGCAATAGAGAAACTAGCCATCTTGTAATCAAATTATAAACATTACAGTATATTTAGCTCACTTAAAAAAGCCCCAAAAGAAAGTAGTACCTATGTGAACATTTAAACACTTTTACTATGTTGTTTTTTTAACAAGACCCATACCAGCCATCTTTTAATTAAACAAATCAACACTAGAGTGTATTTCTTTAAAAACAAAAGCATTATATTGCTACAGTTATATGTCCACTACCACTCAAAAGTTTTAGAACACCTCAATTTTTTCCGTTTTTATTGAAATTTACACAGTTTAATGTCTCAATGTACAGTGGTACCTCAGTTCATGAACTTCATGAACTTAATTGGTTCCATGATCCTGGTCGCGAACCGAATCACATTTTCCCATAGCGTTCAATGTAAATCAGGTTAATCCGTTCTGACCCCTACGAACGTGGTCGCGAACCATTTTTTGGTCGCAAACAGAATCACATTTTCCCATAGGGTTCAATGTAAATGAGGTTATTCCGTTCTGAACCATATGAAAAAAAATTTATTGTTACCTTCATTATTGCGCTGCACTTTCTTTTTTACCACCATTCTTTCTCTGCACATTCTTGTCACCTTCATTAACGCTCTGTACATTCTTGTCACCTTCATTAATGCTCTGCGCTTTCTTTTTCCACCATGCTTGCTCTGCACTTTCTTGGGAGCCATGCTGGATTGAATACAGTAATGTACAGTACTGTGCTTCAAAGCACACAAAAAAAGCTTCACAGTAAGTGTCCACAGCCATGTCTGCGACCGCGATCTCGAGTACAGGAAGCCACGACCACGTGTCAGAGCGCCGAATATGGCCGCGGTCGTGTTCATCACCCGATGCAGAGTTCGTGAACAGAAGCGTTCGTGAACCGAGGAACCACTGTACTCTGAAAATAAAGCATATAACAAATAAACAATTGGACATCCAAAAGAAATCATGGAATCATTTTCTTTAACACAATATAATCTAAAGTTTGGATTCATCAAAATAACCACCTTTTGCAAATATAACAGCCTAACACACTTGTGGCATTCTTTCTACAATGGAAATCAAATATTGTTCGGAAAGTTCTCCTCAAAACAGTGTTGCAGAAGTTCCCACATATGTGTTGCACTTGTAGGTTGCTTTTCATTCACCCTTCTGTCCAGTTCATCCCAACCCAGCTCGATGGGGTTAAAGTCTAAAGACTGTGCTAGCCATTCCATGATTTGAAGCCTACAGTCTTGTTATTTTCTTCTAAGGTAGTTTTACACAGCCTTGAGTAGTAGTAGTTTTGGGTCAGGGTGCCACCTACCCTGTGCAAGTCACCAACTCATCCAGCAAAAGAGCCCTATGTGATGTACGCCCGGCCCAAACCCGCTGTACGTCAATCCCACGTGACCATACACAAGTCTGAACCGAGCGTGAGTGTCACAAGGACGTGGCAATACCACTCTCAGCCTCCCCCTGCGCAGAGATTTCCCAGCTCGCAGGACACAATCTCAGGCCAGCAGACAGAGCGATCGTCACTAGGGTTGCTTAACTCCGCAGTTAACCCTTTACCCACCAAACTGCCACTGCCACCATGTATTTTTCGAAATACAAAGTGGAAGTCTGCAGGGCTCTTCTTCAAGCAGACTTCCAGCAGATAATGTCCAAAGATTAAAGGGGAACTCTTCTGTGATGTTCAGACTTCTAGTTCCTCGATGATGTTTTAAACCAAGAGCCACTGTAGTTGCCAACACAGATTATTTTATAAGCACCTTTTGGAGGGTGTCCCGGAGCCGGCCCCTAGGCAGGGTTGGGGCGGGAAAGCAGGCGGCTTTCTCATCCCCAAGTAGTCATATTAGCTAAGAGTATAGATAGATTAAAAAACAGTTTTGATGTTTTGATATACAGAGATATGGGGATTCTTAGAGACTCAAATATACACACACACACACACGTTGAATTGGATGTACCTGCATTTGTATTTCTACCATATGAACCATGTATCTATGGAGATTTCTAGAAGGCCAATGTGTTTCTGGGGCTAAGCCTTGCCCCCTTCTTCATGGCTTATAGTACAAAAAAGTCAGATGAACAGGGCTGTTTATCTCATCTTGTTCTTAATCACTGACTTAGAAAGCATTAAAGCCATTGTATCAGCATGACAACCCGACAACTAGCATTCTTAGAAGCCAATAACAATCTCTAAATTCTTTTAAAATCGAAACTCTATACCAGTTCAAATTTCAGTCGAAGCCCAGGTAGATCATAAAGATGATATTTGTTTACTGGCACATGACATTTTTCAACAATAAATAACAATTAAATACACAATTAACGGAAAAAAAGATGAATAGTTATGTACTTTCAAACAAAAATCAAACAACAAACACTTTTTCTAAGCAACACAGGGAGGTTTCCATTAGATGATTTTATTTTTTAGCATATTTTGGCAAAGTCAAAATCTGTTATATCCTGGCAAAATAAATGTTGACAATATCACACATTCATCACTTATTCTTGGTCAAATTACTTTTTACGACCCAGATTCAAGGGGGCTCGTATTCATAATGTACACACTTTTTTCACCCATGTGGTTATTCACAAAAGAGTGAAGAGTTTGGAGATGGCAGGAGTAGTGAACAATCTAGGAAAACATAGCTGAACTGAAAAGTGAGCTGAATTGAAGATTTTTTCCAAATCAGCTATTTCGGCCTAGATTGTTCACTTCTCCTGCCTTCCCCAAATTCTTCACTCTTTTGTGAATAACTCTTTAAGTCATCAAGAAAATGCCAATTGCTTCACTGTTTTCTTTTTTTCTCTAATTAATTAACATATTGGGGTGGATTTACTAAAGGCAAATAGGCTATTCACCTTACAAGGAAACTTTCACATTGCAGGGAAGTTTCTCTTGGCTTGGTGATATTTCACTTTGCAAAGAACACCCAATCATGTGTAAGGAAAGAAAAAAAAGCAGTGTGTTTGCTCACACATAATTGGCTAATGAAAGTCAGCAAAGCTTCACCTCATTCACTACACTAAGGTAAAACCTTCACCGCAAAGTGCAGATTTCCTTGCAAAGTGAACAGCCTATTTGACATTTGTAAATTAACTCCTTTGGGTCTAGTGTAGCTATTCACTGCATATTTGTATAGACTTGTTTATAACTGCAGTGAAAGACATAATAGTAAAGCCACTGAGAATAATAAGCACAATAGTAATAAAAGAAGACGTGAAATATGTGTACTTGCCACAATCAGTAAAATTGTAATTATAAACTTCTCCAGACACTTGTTTGGTCAAACCAATGACAAGTAAAATAACTGGAAACAAAAAGGGAAAAGTGTTTTGAAACAACTTTTAATTAATGTTTGAAAGCAAGCTATTCACATTTGTTAGATGAAAAACATGAACACAAAAGTCAAGTCTCTAAGTGCTTTACTAATTAAATTTGTATTTATTTAATTGATTTTGAAATGTATAACATTATTATCAGGCAAATATGTTGTGTGATTAATAACAAGAAAATTAAAGTCATAATATATTATTGGAAACAGAGTACTGTCTACCTTAAGCACAGCATTGTATTTGAACTAAGCACACCAATTAAGAGGTTTTAGATAAAAATTATATGAAAACATGTTTCTTGAACTACAGAGGACTTTGTGACTTCTCTCAGCTGCCCTTCCACTTCCCTTTATTTCTTTCAGCTTAATGCAATCTGTTTTGTGTATAATCTTAAATAATTTTAAATAACCTTGTTTTTGGCTTAGTAGTTCCATACAATGGCTGTGCTTTCCAAGTCCTCTTTATCATTGCAAGTTAGTTGGTCAGTTCTAACTCATTTCAAAACAATAGACTATCTTTAAAGTGCAAGATCGATTTTCCCCCCAAAAAAATATGTATAGGGGAGGTCCTAAACCCTAAGTTGGGCATTAGGATGAAGTAAATCTGAGCAATTGTTAAGTAGTTGTGCTAATCACATTTCTATGATATACACTTACCCACAGGGGAGATATCTATAAGACCGTACTTGATATACAATATCAAATGTTTCCTAAATGTCCTTTAGGTGAATGTTAAAATAGAGCAAAAAGTGTAGATCTGAATACACACCATCGTTTTCATTTATACAGAGGTGACATGATAATGCTAGAGAAAGGGAAAAAAAGTTAAATTGTAAATATTGAGGAGAATTTATCACTTAAGTAGAATTGCAGATGATATTAAATTCAGGCTAAATTTCATGAATCTGAATTGTGGTGTTGTTTTGCTATTTCAGATTTCCAAAAGGATTCTGAAATAAACTGACCAAAGTCTGCTCCAAAAGTCATTTCTGCCTTATATCTAATTATACTGTTGTCCAGATACCCTTAGTTTGACTGGCAATGCCACTTCCAGTTTAGAAATTTCAAATTTTAGAGGTTTGTACACTTTTTTAAAAGTTTGGACAACAACAGCTGATTGTCATTAGCTGGCAAATCTCTGCAAGTAACCAATAGAATGAGGTGTGCAAGTAGCACAGAACCACTGTGTCTCTATTTTGTGTGTATTTCTAGTCCCTGTGCCTCCAAGTGATATTTTATGTAAAATTTGTGCATACCTTAAAGGTCACAGGCATATTATATATTGTCATGGTACATCTCTTTGTTGGAGGAATTTGTACTCAGTTTTAACCATAGTAATATACAACCCCAATTCCAAAAAAGTTGGGACATTGTGTAAAATTTACATAATAACAGAATGCAATGATTTCCAAATCTCATAAACTCATTTTATTCACAATAGAAAATAGAAGACATATCAAATGCTTAAACTGAGAAAATATATAATTTTACGGAAAAAAATAAGGCCATTTTAAAATTGATGGCAGCAACACATCTCAAGAAAGTTGGAACAGGGCAACAAAAAGCAGACAAAGTTGGTGGTACTAACAAGGAAAAGCTGTAAGAAGGTTTTGCAACCAATAAGGTTAATTGACAACAGGTCAGTAACATGATTGGGTATAAAAAGAGCATCTTAGAGAGTCAGAATGTCTCAAAAGTAAAGAAGGGCAGAGGTTCACCAATATGTGAAAAGCTGCGTCTAAAAATAGTCGAACAATTTTAGAACAATGTTCCTCAAAGTAAAATTGCAAAGACTTTCAATATATCATCATCTACAGCAGGGCTCAAAATTTCAGGTCCTAAGTTACTAGCCAGGCCTTAATAGTTACTCGCTACAGGTCAGCGGTGTGACGCAGAGTACAGAGATCAGTAACAACGCTGAGTACAGAGCACAGCACAGAGACCGGCGGTGTGATGCACATTACAGAGACCGGCGGTGTGATGCACATTACAGAGACCGGCGGTGTGATGCACATTACAGAGACCGGCGGTGTGATGCACAGTACAGAGACCTGGGGTGTGATGCACAGTACAGAGACTGGCGTTGTGATGCACATTACAGAGACCTCCGGTGTGATGCACATTACAGAGACCTGCAGTGTGATGCACAGTACAGAGACCTGTGGTGTGATGCACAGTACAGAGACCGGCGTTGTGATGCACAGTACAGAGACCGGCGTTGTGATGCACGGTACAGAGACCCAGTGGCGTAACCGGAGCCGCGGGGCAGGACAAACTCTTGCGCCCCCCACGTGATATGTGGGGGTGTACAGGTACAATGAGAGCATGCTGGGACATGTCGTAATTGAACTACAAGTTCCAGCATGCCCTCATTGTCCCTGTACGCCCGCCAATTATGACCCAGGGAATAGTAACGAGCTGATTGGCAGGCTCCTGTCCTCCTTCTATGCAGTGGAGCCTGGGTCCTTGTAGGGAAGGAGCCTGCCAATAAACTGGTTATGATGGCAAGTGGACCGTGCATTTTTAAAACGTTTTAATCACCTTTTTATTTAAATTTAATAATTTTTTATTATTTTTTTTTTAAATTGTATTTAATTATTTTTTTAACAATTTGTTTTCCACTTAACTCTATCGCTATCACACAGGAGCTAACAATCCCCTGTGTGATAGCATTTGGAGGTGACAGGTTCTCTTTATTGAACCTGTCACCTCCAATACAGGAGTTCTAGCACAGCACAGGTAAGGGGGGAAGATGGCTCTCCCCTCTCGCTGGTTATCACAGAGCGGCAGGGTTACTGTTAACCCTGCCGCTCTGCTCACTGCATCCGCGGCCTGTGAGGAGACAGACTCAGCGGCCGGGGGGAGGACGGAGCAGCGGGGAGAGAGGCAAGTGAAGGGGGGGGTGGTGGCAGGGGGAGGAGGACGGACGGATGCTTTTCCTCGGCCGCTCTACAGCGGCATTGACCGAGTAGAGAGAGCTGACACAGCGATCGCCGCTGCTGAAGAGGTGATCGCCTCTGTAGAAGCGGCAGCAGTCCCCCCCCTGAATTTTCACTCGCCCCCACGCAATTTTCACTCGCCAATTGCGAGGGGGCGAGTGGAAATTTTGAGCCCTGATCTACAGTACATAATATCAAAAGATTCTGAGAATCTGGAAATATCTCTGTGCAAGGGACAAGGCTGAAACGCAATATTGGATGCCCATGATCTTCGGGCCCCCAGCCGCCACTGCAATAAAAAGAAAGAAAGAAAGAAGAAACCATATTTGAACATGATCCAGAAAGTCTGCCATCTTCTCTAGGCCAAAGCTCATTTAAAAGGGTCTGTTGTAAAGTGGAAAACTGTCATGTGGTCAGGCAAATAACAATTTTACATTCTTTTTGGCAACCATGGATGTCATGTCCTCCAGATTAAAGAGGAGAGGGACCTTCCGGCTTACTAGCGCTCAGTTTAAAAACCTTAATCAATCTCTGATGGTATTGGAGTGCATTTGTGCATAAGGAATGGGAAGCTTGCACATCTGGCAAAGGCACCATCAATGCTGAAAGATAAATCCAGGTTTTAGAGCAGCATATGCTCCAATCCAGAAGATGTCCTTTCAGAGAACGCCTTGCATATTTAAAAAAAAAATATTTGGCGCATCTTGAAATTAAAAATATGACAAAGAAGACAAAGGAATGTTGTGCAGTTACAATCCTATATCAGACAAGAATCAGACAACAATCCTCTCCCAAAACTCTCAGTTCCCTGATGTTTACAGAGTGTTGTTAAAAGAAGAGAGGATGCTATATTGTGGTAAACATGGCCCTGTCCCAACTTTTGTGAGACCTGTTGCTGCCATCAATTTCATAATTACCTTATTTTTTTCTTAAAATGGTACATTTTCTCAGTTTACACATTTCATATGTTTTCTATTTTCTATAATGAATAAAATATGGGTTTATGAGATTTGCAAATCATTGCATTCTGTTTTTTTGTAGATTGTACACAGTGTCCCAACATTTAAGGAATTGGTATTATAAAAGTAAATATGAATGCTCAGTAAGTCCCCACATCCAAATGAATATGACTGGGCAAATAAAGGTGATGGCACTCAAGTGATAGATTAAGCACAATAACAGAAATGTATGTATACAGTATAATCAGAACCTAAATATGTAAAAGGAGCAAACTATATATTGTAACAAGGACACTCCACTGAAGACTGGAGGTGCAAGTACAATGCAGTTTATTTGCTTTCAAAACGATAGATAACACGAAATCCAACATAAATAGCTTGCTGTAGCATAACAGATAGGGGCTCACCAATCCTCGAGTTGTCACGTACACTCAAGGTGTCCCAGTCTTTTAACAAGTCTCTCTCGCAGCACTGCTGCTCCGGCCTCAATCTTTAGGGCCACTGTCTGGTTCCTCCAGACAACAGCAATAACATGCCAATCCTCTCAATATGGTTCACAAACCCGCAGCTCCCTGCTGCCCTGGCCTCCACACTGACTCCGGGGTGGAGCTCTCCTGACTCACAGGTGGGGCCCTGAACACATCCCAGCACACACTTCATGAGGGATGTAAACAGGTGCACAATCAGGTGCTGGTCACCACCAAAGCATGGACCCAGGAATGGAGATTTCTTCCCACCCAGAGCTCTAAGAAATCTCCTGGCTCCAGGATCCCAACCTTGATCCAGAAAACCCAGAAAGAACTGAAAAGGCAGTTCTCTCCTGGTACCAGTAATGTCTTCCTGGAGCCACTCAGCCCCTCTGGCTGAGAACCCTGGGTGACTTTGAGGCCACCTAACACCGTGGTATTGCCTCACAATGCCACAATATATATATATATACAGTATGTAGGAAACTTATTACGATTGCTATTACATTTTTTTGTCCAAGAGTAAACCTCTCATTCTGTCTATATGGGCCAAGCATCATATCTAATATATTTATGGAAAATGGCATCCTAAATGCGTATTGTGTTATGAGTTCAGAATTATTCTGAACAATTCAAAAGAAGATCAATGTATCAAATATGCACATGGATTATATTGATGGTAGTTGTAGAAGGGGTAGAGTAGTCACAGGTTAGGTATCAACGGGGTTGAAAAGGCCATTAGGTTGTTCACTTTGCTAGGGAATTTGCAGCTTAGTAAACATGGTGAAAGTTAATTTTGTTTAAAATGCAAGCAATTATATATAT
>NW_017306308.1:1119017-1128618 GCF_000935625.1 Nanorana parkeri
TATATACGTATTTTTGCTTGCACATGATTGGATGAAAGAAGTCAGCAGAGCTTCACCTCATCCACTGAACTGAGGGAGAATTGCCTTGCAAGATGCAAATTTCCATGCAAGGTTAACAGCCTATTTGCCTTTAGTAAATCAACCCTGATACAGAGCAACAGTGGATAGCTCAAATGTAACCGTGTAAAAGAATAGGGAAAGGGAGCAGATTCTTAACAGAATATATTTTCAAAGAAAGTAAAACATTTGTGAACACAAAGAGACACATGAGCATCTATGGCCTTTGGTTGCAGAGGCACAATAAAATGAATCTTAACAGCATTAGGAATTTTAATTCACACACAACTCATTTCTTAAAACAGATGGAGAGGACCACCAATGACATCCCAGAGTCCTTTCCTTATCATTCAAGGATATTATGAAACTAAATACCTCTCTCTGAAACTTGTCACTCCATCACTGTATACTAGTTTGTAGGTGTTACCCCAAAGTAAAGCTGAAAAGCCTAATCTTTTTTTTTTTTATTACAATGATAAAAGACAAATAACCACTCACATGCATGATCATGAATGCATGAACAGTAGTATTCTTACTTGCATTTGCATGTACAGCCAAACACCAATGCCTGGAGTAAAAAACACACGCTCTTCAGGGGATGGGGAAGAAAGGCTCACTGCACATCTATGTGCATTGATAGTCCATTGAAAATTTATAGGACATACTTTGCAACAAGCATCAATATGTACATAAAAATGTGCACATAGATATGAGTTGGCCCTAAAACTACAATAGAAAATTGGTCAATATACACAAGCTGAGTAGATTTGGGTAAAGGTTGGTATCTTGGTATCTTGACTGTTACACCTCTCAGGGACTCCAGCTGTAAGGCCTTGTTCACACCAAGCGCGGAGCAGATGCGGACCAGAGCAGGTGCAGACCGGATCAAAACTGCGTCCAATGTATTCCTATGGTATTTTGACCTCCAGTTCACATCGCAGCGTGCGGATCCAGACCAGATCCAGACCAGATCCAGACCAGATCCAGACCAGATGAAAAAACTGGGGCAAGCCCTATTTTACCTGCTCTGGATCTGGTCTGGAACGCATCAAAAATGCATCTAAAACGCATGCAAGTGCCTGAAAGCCCATGTTAAACTTTTTTTTTACCAAAACCTGCCCTAAACGCATCAAAAACGCGTCTAAAACGTGGCACAACCCACTGCACTGCGTGTGCAGAAACCTGACCGGATCTGGTCTGCATTTGGTGTGAACAAGGCCTAAGAGTTCTCAGCACTACCCCTTTCTACTTCCCTATGGAGTTTCTGCCATGCTCCTTTTTGTCCTTCTCTCCTCACTATGCAAAGATATGAACGTGTAGCAGAAATGCTTTACAGTTTCAGGCCCACATATAGTACAATAGCAAGCAAGCCACGTTATTCTTGTGCTGCCAATACTCTTGTTTTTTAGCTGATAATGTTCTGTTTATTCAAGGAAGAATGATGGTTTATCAGCTCATCCACAACCAAGTTTCATGTGTCCACAAGCACATTTTTCAAAAAAAATGTCTGTATATTGCTGCATAAATTAAATTGCGTTACATGCATGTTTATGTATACTGAGCTGGGCGCTAGACACCACCTGCACTAGTAGGAGGAAACAATCCAGTCTGGCCACAAAATACCTGAAACAGCCAGTTGTAATGACACCTGAAATTGGTTGGCCAGGGGTTTCTGTGTACTCTGAAGGCTTCATGTAATTTGGCTTTGCTTTCTGAGCAAAGAATTGAAAAGAGAGGGAATTGTAGCTGACAAGCACCAAAATAGCTGCCTGTTCTCCTTCCTATTGCATCACAAGCAGGACCCACTGCAATCCCTTCCCAACTTGACTGATGACTGAATGTTTTGTATGCCTTGTAAAATCTTTCCCTAATTTTCTCAGTACCCACATGGTTGAATGGGCCCTAAAAAACCTCTATAATGGTCTATTAAACATATTTTAGCAAAAACAAATTCTGTGCAAAAATAATTTTGTATACTTAATATTTTAGTTTTAGTAAGTGGTCATGTGATTGCATGCCCTCTCTGCCCATGCCTCTTTCTGAGTGAGGATCTGAGGGCGGGCAGCAAATGACATGCAGGACAGCACAGAAAGCAGCTGTCAATCAAGTAGAGTAGGGTTGGCAAAGCTGACTATGGGACTACAAGTACACCCTGCCTTGGCATGGCATCCTGCAGCTCTGGTCAGGAAGCTGAGACACGCAAACTGACTACACCAGCATGGATCTGCTTCTGTGCTTGGCGTGGTCAAAATGCTACAGCAATGGAAGAGAACTGGCAGGATTACAAGATATTGGCTAATTATTGAGAGTGCAGATGCACAAGAAAAGCATAAGACTATTTATTAAAAAGCATATGCATTACTTGAATATCAATTATATGGTTTACACTTTAACTGAAGTATACCTATAACCAAGTACAACTATTATTGACACCATAGGAAATGAAAGATTGTTTATCCCCCTCTAATAGATTTAGATTTAGTTATAATTGAGTTCCTTTATGTGGTAAAAATTAATGCAATCTCTATATTACATATTGTATTAATTTTAGTAACTGTTACAAAATGAGTTGCATGTATTAAACTTATAAGAACACGTCACAGTGACCTGTGATCTTATATCAAGTTTTAAATAAACAGAAATATTATCTTATGGTCAATACTGAGTGCTGTAATTTTCTAAATAATCGCCATCAATAAACAATAGAACATTTGCAAATAATCCATCCAGGAAGAAAACAGCATTGTGGTTTTAAAAAAGAAAGCCAGAGTTTCAGGCAGTACTATAAAATAAAATGTCCATCCCAGTGTTCAGACTATGATCCTCCTTTGATACATTTTAACGTCTTTTTTTTTAAGTGTTTGAGCAGTAAAATCTATTCATCTTTTTGTATACCCCCCACCCCATTTCCCAGGGTATCATTAAGCTCTGTTTTTTCTTTATATTGCAGCATGTGCTTGCATGATTATTTATGTACCGTAAACACAGCTATAATACACTGCTAACTATAACAAGCTTCAAGCTTTAACAAAATAAATGAATCAACTCTCTGTAAAATAATACTCATTTGCTTCTGTGTTCTCCATCACAGAGGAAATTAATTACCACTGGAGCACCTAGTACACTTCTTTCTTAAGACAAATATTTTATTATGTTATTTGTTTTATGTCAGTTTATGTTATTTAACCTTTCACCTTTAGTATGCCTGTAACAAAGATCTAGGGTAGGACTCACTTCCCCTTTCTGTCATATAATCTCTTCATCCTCTACCATTTATTACAGTGTACTGCAGGTGTTCTCTGGTAAATGAATGGTCATATTAATACCTGTCACATATAATCACAGTCTATTCATCATGTTCCGCTGGCTGCATGGAGGAGAGCTTCCAACAGTCCTTTTCTCTACAGCCTTGTTCAGGTTTCTATGGAGCTTCTGGCCCATCTGTCAGTGCTGTCATTTGGAAGAAAAACAGTATCAGCACTTTAAATATAAAGAATTTGGTATTGTTGCTGTGCTGTGATTGAACTGTCAGCAGTGTGTATATCACATCATTGTTCATAACTGGTCAATGGTTTATTTTGGAGATTATCAGGAAAAGCACCACAGGTCATTTCACAGTAATCACTTGTGCCTTGTATTCTGTAGTATCCTAAGAAGGATTAGGACATATTTTATTAAGTCTTGCTGTTAGCATAAATCAGAAGATCACTATAATGCGTAATAAAACAATACAATGCCTAATAAAACTGTTTAAAATGGGGGGAAAACATTTCTGTAAAAATATAACTATTTCCAAGCATTTGATTTCCAACAATTTAATGGAACAGTGCTAAACAGCTTAAATGATTTACGGGGAAATAATCATGTCATTTGTAAATACATGTCACATATTTATCCAAATAAAAAGCCACCAACCCCCTCCTTCTTCAAGTTACAGTCTGCAAAAAATCCACCTATTTATTAAGAAATGGTCATGGAAAAACAGCAGCATGACAGCGGGGCAGCCCTACAAATTCTGAAACTTGAGGGGGGATGGTTTATCCTATGTTATTTTATATCATAGGAAAGGTTTTAATTTTGAAACATTAATGTATAACTATGAGAGAACTCTGAATGGCATTCAATTATCATTGTAATCAACAGAATTTGCCAGCCTGGATCTAGTAAATGGATTCTCACATAGCATGTAATATTTAAAGCAGAACTAGAATTTAATGGGCTCCAAAAACCCTTTTAATGCCAGAGCCATTTTTGCAATTTTGCACTTGTTAAAATCCACATTTTAGGCCTGAGAATGATTTAAACCCTGCCAGAATTATATACAGTATTTCCTGAAAGCAGTGACCCTGTAAAACAAAATGGTGGCAGTTGCAAATTGAAACTTCAAAAAACTAGGTAAATAGAGTTGCGAGGAGTCTGTTAAGAGGGGCTCACTGCTGCCGACATCTGACATACATCAGTAAAAGGGTAAAGGTATATAGATACCAAGGTTGCCAGTGTGCTTATTTTAGCTCTAAATGGAACCTTCAAGTCATCAAATGGCTGGTGTCGTAGCTGATTACCGTATATACTCGAGTATAAGCCGAGTTTTTCAGCCCATTTTTTTTGCTGAAAAGTGCCCCCCTCGGCTTATACTCGAGTCAGCGTCTCGAGCTGGTCATGTTTCTTCTTACTTACCTCGCCGAGCGTCGCGTCACTGCTGCTCCGGTGGGCGGCGCTCCGAGCGGGGTCATCTGGCAGTCTCCGGGTCCTAATTTAGGTGGCCGGAGACTGCCAGATGACCCCGCTCGGAGCGCCGCCCACCGGAGCAGCAGTGACGCGACGCTCGGCGAGGTAAGTAAGAAGAAAAAAAAACCCCCCGCAGCGGCCAGTCAGGCAGGGGAGCAGGGATGAGTCAGCGGCGCGCTGATCAGGCGAGAGGAGCTCCAGGTGGGGTTGTAATTTAGCGGGCAGGCACCTCTAAGTCAGCTAAATTAGGACCCCACCTGGAGCTCCTCCCACTGGACCAGCGCGCCGCTGACTCGTCCCTGCTCTCTCCGGCACACGGACACAGTGAGTGAGGGGAGATTTGGGGGGATTTATTAAGCAATTATGTATTGTCTGCACTGTATTAGCAGTATATACTCTATATAGAGTATATACTGCTAATACAGTGCAGACAATACATTTACAATTATACTAACATGAATGTATTAAATGATCTGTATGTAGCCCTGTACTATGGATCATTTAACCCATTCATGTTAGCAGAGGATCATTGTAAATGTATTGTTGCAGGCACTCTATATGTACATGTACTATATACTACATATAGAATGCACTGAACAATAGATTTACAATTATCCTCTGCTAATATGAATGGGTTAAATGATCCGTAGTACATGATATGTAGCCCTGTACCCCCTTTTCCACTTACAGAGCTAGGTTATTGTTTTTCTTTTAAATAAATATTCATGTAATTTTATTGGTATCTATCTTCATTTTGTACATTTACCAGTAGCTCCCTCATTTCCCATCCTCGGCTTATATTCGGGTCAATACTTTTTCCCAATTTTTGTGGTAAAATTAGGTACCTCGGCTTATATTCGGGACGCTTATACTCGAGTATATACGGTAGATGTGCAGTACCATGGAAACTGCAATCCAAATGGAGGCTAAGATGGCACCTTCCTTGGCTGTAAAGAATAAGAGGGTGTAGTTTCACTTTAAAGAATATTAGTAATGGATAGGGATACATATAGAAACAGGAACCTATGTCCTTAATTTAATGTTTGCTAATTTAATGCATAGCAAATACTTTGCCATGACATGTCTAAAGCTAGCCATAAATGTCATACATACATATATTTCTCTCACTCTGCCTGCCCTCATTCAGCCTGTGGGAACCTGGGAGCTGCAGAACATTCATATGGACACATTCAATAGTTTAGGTATATTGCCATATATCAGACAATCACTATATATGAATAATAATTTAGTTAATATATACATTAATGAAAATCTTACAAGAGCCGCATTTTGAAAATGGCACATTGCATGCAGTTTTTTTACCCCCAACTACTGACTCTGTAGACAGTATTTAAGCACTTTTTGTAGGCTGCATTTTGAGCCAGAAAGACATTTAATAAAAGAAAACAACATTAGAGTGTATTTTTGAGAGAAAAAGAACACCCAAATATTGTAGGATTCTCTGTGCAGTTCTTAAGCACTAGGCTGCATTTTGAGCAGGGGAGACAACACCCAGGTTTTAATCCATCCATTTAATTAGCATTAGAGTGCACTTTTTCATAGAATAAAGCCAGTAAAATATTGTACTGACTCCATGCACAGTATTTACGCACTGTTACTAGACCGCAGTATAACCCTATGAGACCAGGCAGGTTTTGATCAAGAAACTCTTGATTACCGAAGCGGGGGAATGGGCTGCAAACTAGAAAACACAGCATGATTTACCCTGCAACAAACACTATAGCTTTGGCTGATCCTTCGGCTAGCTTCGTCCCCAGGACCCCTTCGCTTCAGTAGAACCAAAGGGCTGCTGTACGGGCTATTCAGTATAGCCCGTACAGCTCCTGAAGTCGGCCGAGCGTCTCAGTCGAGCCGAAGGCATATGCTTCGGCTCGACTGAGCTGAGGTGAAAGCCGAAGCTGGCCGACAGCCTGCTACTGACTCCGGCCACTTGCACATACATATCAGCGTCCCTGGTTACCAGGTAACCAGGGGCGCTGATCTCCAGACAGCCGAACTCTCCCGGACGCTCCGAGAGTCTCGCGCTATTAGATAGCAGCTCCCGGCCACCCGGGAGATTAACACCTTCTCCCAGAAAGATTTACTCTGCTCGATCGAGCAGAGTAAACCTTTTCCTGCTCTGTTTTTTTTTTTCTTCTGACATCGGAGCCGTTGGCTGCCGTCAGAGTAAAAAAAAAATCACCAATGCATAGCTAGATTCCTTTTGGGTATTTCAATTTGCAATAGCCAATAGCAAACTAGCTATTGCTCACGCCCACTGCTGCTGTCAATCAACAGAGGGGACCTGAAGTTCTCCATCAGGTCCCCTCTAGTGATTGACAGCAGAAGAGGGTGGGTGCAATAGCTAGTTTGCTATTGCAAAGTGAAATAGAAAATAGGAATCTAGCTATGCATTCCCATGGTGACTTTTTTTTTTTATTCTGACGGCAGCAGAACCGCCGGGCCAATAGAAAACAGTTGGGCGGAGCTAGCTGTCACTGCTATCTCTGCCCAATCGGTTTCTATTTAATTTTTTACTACTTTTTTAACTGTTTTTCTATTCTGCCCGGTACCACAGAGGTAGCGAGCAGAATAGCCGAGCCGAATGCCGTTCACGGCATTCGGCAATTCACTCACTGCTGTTCGGCATCTATGAGAATAGGCTGAACAGCAGTGAGTAGGCTGCCGGAGGTTCGGCTTAGCCGATCCAGATGTTACATTTTGCAGGTAGGGACCAACTACAGAAACATTGTGTGGCACCTAGACAGTGCCTGATCACCAGAATACACCAGAAACATTGAGCCACAACGCAGTTTTGACCGTGCATAAAAATTTAAAATTTTACAGCTGAGGCTCAGCTGCAGAAAAACTATGTACCTTTGCAGTGCCTGAGAACCAGAATAGGGTAGTAGAGGCAGCAAAAGATGGTCATGGTGGCATGCCAGCAGCAGTGGCAGGAGATGGTAATGATGGCAAGCCAGCAAGGGTGCCAGAAGATGGTTATGTTGTCAGGCCAGCAATGGTAGAAGAAGCTGGTAATTGTGGCAAGAGTTGGTAATGCTAGCAGGCCAGCAGAGGTAGCAGGAGATGTTAATGTTTGCAGGCCAGCAAGAAGGAGCTGGTAATGGTAGCAGGATAGCAACAGTAGCAGGAGGTGGTATTGCTGTAAGGTATAATAATGTTTTGGGGCCAGATTCCAAGAAAAATATATGCATGGCCACAACCATATACAACTTCCAGGGTCCATACCTGTTGATGGCCCCACTCCACATGGGTCTATTGCATATCAGACAGTTGGGCAGGCAGCTTGTGTGGCCACTGCACATACTTCTGGGCCACTGCAGGACATCATGGAAGCCATGGTAACCAAATGCACTACAAGGTTAAGGAATGTGTGCCAAACTTCTCTGCCTTGGCTGCTTGAGGGGGGACTGGTGGTCCTGACAAATCACAGGACAATGTCATAGAGGAGAAAGGGGAGAGGTGAGTGAGCTGCCACTATCACCACAGTGCAGCACACAGGCCAGCACCACCAGCTCCAGTGGTGTCCCCTGTTCTGCATCTTTCCTAGCCACCAACACCTATACCCAGTGTGGTCAAGTGGACCCTACCACTGACCATGTGGTCCAATGACACAGAAAACTTACCTTCCACAGGCTGTTGGAGGGCAGGGATAACTTTTTGGGTGAAAGACATGGTGGTTGGGTACCTACCACTGTGGTGCAGTCCATGTAAAAGGTTTTGGAAGGGAGTAGACTTTACCAGCTGGAATGGAAACAGCTATAAAGCCAGCAATTTTGCCAAGATGGCATTTCACAGTGGGCATGAGGATGATCAGGAGGCACTTGGTTGGTCAAGGATGCTGCTGGAGACCGTAGAGTTGGGTTAGGAGATTTGCAGCAAGGTTTAAGTCTACACTTAGCCTTACTTTGCATGGCCCCTTGCTGCGCCTCTTCCCTGCTTGATGTGCCCTAAACCAAGCCTCTCAAACCCCTTGTCAAACTTCCATACCGATCACTTGAGCCCACAAATGTTGAAGCAGATGCAGGTGGAGATTCTTCTGGAGTGGGAGGAGGGAAGGGGTGGAAAGAAAGAAGTATAATTCATGTGCTACTCCCACCAAGCTTTGTGGTGAAGAATCAGGTCTCCTGGTGCATGCGGTACCCAAATGGTTGGTACACTTACAACAACTTATATGCTGCAGTATGGTAATAGTAAATGTGCTAAAAAAAAAAAGGCCCAGGCTGCACGGCTATTGGGAATGGCCCTTAGAATAGCAGTAGCCTGCTCCCATGGGGGAATGCCATCCATTCGGATAGTAAGGCTACTGCCTCCACTCCTTTGCAAGCTGCCCAATCCTAGAGATGGCATCCTGCCTCGCTGATGTTGTGCATCTCCCTCACATTCCTCCTCTATAATCTCTGGTAACCAGATACGGTCTGCTACCCCATCATTCCACACCCTCCTCATCACTTGAGCCCACTTGACAGTTGGTTGCAACGGCAGGAACATCAATGGCATTGGCTTCTCCCTGTCTGTAGTCCCTCCCTCTATTCTCTTGGTGTTCTCTTCCTACACATCCAACAACAAGAATTATTGAGCATTACCCTGCAGGAAGTTACGCATGATGTGCTAAAACAATTCAGCCATCTGCTCCATGTCAGTTTTTAGTGCATTGGTGACTTTAGTGGTAGAGTTAAAGGAAGTAGAGGGCACATTTGCAGCTCCTGTTAAAGATATGCTGCTCCCTGTCTAGGAGAAGAATGAGGAAGGCTTGGATAGCCACTCTGTGACACCATGCCCAGCCTTTTAAAGT